>NC_136911.1:24456952-24465786 GCF_949606895.1 Notothenia rossii | reverse complement strand
CAAGTTAGAAACATGTTACAAACACGTATTAAACATGTTACAAACATGTATTAAACATGTTAGAAACATGTTACAAACACGTATTTAACAGGTTAGAAACATGTATTAAACATGTTAGAAGCATGTTACAAACACGTATTAAACACGTTACAAACACGTATTAAACATGTTACAAACATGTATTAAACATGTTAGAAACATGTTACAAACACGTATTAAACACGTTACAAACATGTATTAAACATGTTAGAAACATGTTACAAACACGTATTTAACAGGTTAGAAACATGTATTAAACATGTTAGAAGCATGTTACAAGCATGTAAAAGCACGTATTAAACATGTTACAAACACATATTACACATGTTAGAAACATGTATTAAACATGTTACAAGCACGTATTAAACATGTTAGAAACACGTTACAAACACGTATTAAACATGTTAGAAACATGTATTAAACATGTTAGAAGCATCTTAGAAACACGTATTAAACATGTTACAAACACATATTAAACATGTTACAAACATGTATTAAACATGTTAGAAGCATGTTACAAGCATGTAAAAGCACGTATTAAACATGTTACAAACACATATTACACATGTTAGAAACATGTATTAAACATGTTACAAGCACGTATTAAACATGTTAGAAACACGTTACAAACACGTATTAAACATGTTAGAAACATGTATTAAACATGTTAGAAGCATCTTAGAAACACGTATTAAACACGTTATTAACACATTACAAACACGTATTAAACATGTTAGAAACACGTTACAAACAAGTATTAAACATGTTAGAAACACGTTACAAACATGTATTAAACATGTTCGAAGCACGTTACAAACACGTATTAAACATGTTAGAAACATGTATTAAACATGTTAGAAGCATCTTAGAAACACGTATTAAACACGTTACAAACACGTATTAAACATGTTATTAACACATTACAAACACGTATTAAACATGTTAGAAACACGTTACAAACAAGTATTAAACATGTTAGAAACACGTTACAAACATGTATTAAACATGTTCGAAGCACGTTACAAACACGTATTAAACATGTTAGAAACATGTATTAAACATGTTAGAAGCATCTTAGAAACACGTATTAAACACGTTACAAACACGTATTAAACATGTTATTAACACATTACAAACACGTATTAAACATGTTAGAAACACGTTACAAACAAGTATTAAACATGTTATTAACACGTTACAAACACGTATTAAACATGTTAGAAACACGTTACAAACAAGTATTAAACATGTTCGAAGCATGTTACAAACAAGTAGTAAACAGGTTAGAAGCATGTTACAAACATGTATTAAACACGTTACAAACACATATTAAGCATGTTACAAACATGTATTAAACACGTTACAAACACATATTAAACATGTTACAAACATGTATTAAACATGTTAGAAGCATGTTAGAAGCACGTATTAAACATGTTAGAAACACGTTACAAACACGTATTAAACATGTTAGAAACACGTATTAAACACGTATTAAACACGTTACAAGCAAGTATTAAACAGATTAGAAACATGTATTAAACATGTTAGAAGCATGTTACAAACACGTATTAAACACGTTACAAAAATGTATTAAATATTTTCGAAGCACGTTACAATCACGTATTAAACGTGTTAGAAACACGTTGCAAACACGTATTAAACATGTTCGAAGCACGTTACAAACACCTTACAAACACGTATTAAACATGTTACAAACACGTATTAAACATGTTCGAAGCACGTATTAAACATGTTAGAAACACGTTACAAACACGTATTAAACATGTTCGAAGCACGTTACAAACACGTATTAAACATGTTAGAAACACGTTACAAACACGTATTAAACATGTTCGAAGCACGTTACAAACACGTATTAAACATGTTAGAAGCACGTTACAAACACGTATTAAACGTGTTAGAAACACGTTGCAAACACGTATTAAACATGTTCGAAGCACGTTACAAACACGTATTAAACATGTTAGAAGCACGTTACAAACACGTATTAAACGTGTTAGAAACACGTTGCAAACACGTATTAAACGTGTTAGAAACACGTTGCAAACACGTATTAAACATGTTCGAAGCACGTTACAAACACCTTACAAACACGTATTAAACATGTTACAAACACGTATTAAACATGTTCGAAGCACGTATTAAACATGTTAGAAACACGTATTAAACATGTTAGAAACACGTTACAAACACGTATTAAACATGTTCGAAGCACGTTACAAACACGTATTAAACATGTTAGAAACACGTTACAAACACGTATTAAACATGTTCGAAGCACGTTACAAACACGTATTAAACATGTTAGAAGCACGTTACAAACACGTATTGTTAGTAGCACGTTACAAACACGTATTAAACATGTTAGAAACACGTGCGCAATATGTGAGAAACACATTGTTTTTATCATTATCGTGTCTGTACCTCAGTGGAGTCCAGGAAGGCTTGGCAGCAGGGGAAGGTGTAGACCCTGAGAGACAGACAGGCAGGTGTCAGACAGACAGGCAGGGGAAGGTGTACATCAGTGACCACCAACTGGCGGCCCGCGGGCCACATCCGGCCCGCACGACGGGGGTTAATGTGGCATTGGCGGAGTGGTTACTGCGTTCGCCCCCCACCCATTTGTTTTTTACAACGTCTCGTGAGTAAGGTGCAGTACCGGAGTCCAACAGAAAGGCAGAGGGACAGTAGACTGCGTACTGCGAAACCTTCCCTGCCTTGAAGAAGAAGTGATCCTTCGTTGTGAAGAGTCTGCTTTGTGCGCTTCGCACCACAGCAGTAGCCCCGCTGCGACAGAGTCCAACAGAGAGGCAAGAGCTGCTGGACAGTAGCCTGGAAGCAGGGTTGGGTTGTAACAGAATATATGTAATGGCGTTACGTAATCAGAATACAAAAATCAAGTAGGCTAACTGTATTCTGGCGTTACATTTGAAAAACGAGTAATCTGATAACAGTTACTTTTGTAAATCTTTATTGAATACATTTTGGAATACTTATTGGAATTATTGGTGGAAAAGATTCCTCACAAAATGTAATATTCATTACAGGCAGGACTGTGTGCACACTGCACAGCGCTGCAGCATGTCTGTGAGCGAGAGAGAGATGCAGCGTGTCTGTGAGGCCCCGCCCCCGCACGGAGATGAGAGAGAGAGATCTCTTTTCAAATATATTGAAAGTTAGAAACGGAGATGGTTAGATAAAATGTGCAAGATAACGTTTATGTAGCATTTATTTATTGTCGAAATGATGACATTTCATAACGGGATCAAATGAAAGTGAATGGCCTGCTGCTGCTGAATGCACGGGGCAAGTGACTGGAAACAGTTTTAAAAGTTATTACATCGTTTCAGATAATATTAATAATGATAATTCATTCTATTTAGGGGCGCCTTTCAAAGCACCCAAGGACACCTTACAATTCATAACATATTCCAAGGAAAGGTTTTAAGACAGTACAAAGAATGCAGTCCGATGTGTTTTATGTGGGGTGCAGGTGAGAGGGAGCTGTCCAGAATGACACCAAGATGTTGTGTTTGAGTTCTTGATAAGCCATTGAAACAGTAATACAAGTGTCTCCTGTTTACCAAAACATACTCATCTGTTATGGAAAAATAAAGTATTCCAAAAGTAGTCTAAAAGTAATCTGAATACGTTACTTTTTTAAGACACGTAACTAACTGTATTCTGATTACTTTCAGAGCATGTATTCAGTAATCAGTAACTGATTACATTTACAAGGTAACCCTCCTAACCCTGCCTAGAAGTGATCCTTTGTCCCCCCCCCCCCCTGTCAACAACTTCAAAATTCTGGGCTGTATAAAAATCGCAGGCCCGCGAAAGTGTCTATTGGATACATTTTTGCCCTTGGACAAATGTAGTTGGTGATCCCTGGTGTACACCCTGACAGACAGACAGATAGGCAGGTGTTTCAGATCAAATGAGTACTGTCCCTTTAAGAGAGCTCTCACCTCCTCTGGTCTCCATGGTTACTGTTCACAAAATTCAGGAAGCTGCGACAGTCCTGAGAGACAGACAGGTAGAGAGGGAGACAGATAGAAAGAGAGACACACAGACAGGTAGAGAGGGGGACAGGTAGAGAGAGACGCAGACAGGTGGAGAGGGACAGGTAGAAAGGGAGATACAGGTAGAGAGGGAGACAGGTAGAGAGGGAGACAGGTAGAGAGGGAGAGACAGGTAGAGAGAGAGAGACAGGTAGAGAGGGATACAGGTAGAGAGAGAAACAGACAGGTAGAGAGGGAGACAGGTGGAGAGGGAGACAGGTAGAGAGGGAGAGACACGTAGAGAGGGAGACAGGTAAAGAGAGAGAGACAGGTAGAGACACAGACAGGTAGAGAGGGAGACAGGTAGAGAGAGAGAGACAGGTAGAGATGGATACAGGTAGAGAGAGAGAGACAGGTAGAGATGGATACAGGTAGAGAGGGAGACAGGTAGAGACACAGACAGGTAGAGAGGGAGAGACAGGTAGAGAGGGATACAGGTAGAGAGAGACACAGACAGGTAGAGAGGGAGACAGGTAGAGAGAGACAGACAGGAAGAGAGGAATACAGGTAGAGAGAGACACAGACAAGTAGAGAGGGAAACAGGTAGAGAGGGAGACAGGTAGAGACACAGACAGGTAGAGAGGGAGAGACAGGTAGAGAGAGACAGGTAGAGAGAGACACAGACAGGTAGAGAGGGAGACAGGTAGCGAGAGACAGACAGGTAGAGAGGAATACAGGTAGGGAGAGACACAGACAAGTAGAGAGGGAGACAGGTAGAGAGGGAGACAGGTAGAGAGAGAGAGACAGGTAGAGAGGGAGACAGGTAGAGAGGGAGACAGGTAGAGACACAGACAGGTAGAGAGGGAGAGACAGGTAGAGAGAGACAGGTAGAGAGAGACACAGACAGGTAGAGAGGGAGACAGGTAGCGAGAGACAGACAGGTAGAGAGGAATACAGGTAGGGAGAGACACAGACAAGTAGAAAGGGAGACAGGTAGAGAGAGAGAGACAGGTAGAGAGAGAGACAGGTAGAGAGGGAGACAGGTAGAGAGGGAGAGACAGGTAGAGGGGGATACAGGTAGAGAGAGACACAGACAGGTAGAGAGAGACACAGACAGGTAGAGAGGGATACAGGTAGAGAGAGAGAGACAGGTAGAGAGGGATACAGGTAGAGAGAGACACAGACAGGTAGAGAGGGAGACAGGTAGAGAGAGAGACAGGTAGAGTGGGAGACAGGTAGAGAGGGATACAAGTAGAGAGAGACACAGACAGGTAGAGAGGAATACAGGTAGAGAGAGACAAGACAAGTAGAGAGGGAGACAGGTAGAGAGGGAGACCGGTAGAGAGAGAGAGACAGGTAGAGAGGGAGACAGGTAGAGAGAGAGACAGACAGGTAGATAGGGATACAGGTAGAGAGGGAGACAGGTAGAGGGAGACAGGTAAAGAAGGAGACAGGTAGAGAGAGAGACAGGTAGAGAGGGAGACAGGTAGAGAAGGAGACAGGTAGAGAGAGACAGATAGAGAAGGAGACAGGTAGAGAGGGATACAGACAGGTAGATAGGGATACAGGTAGAGAGGGAGACAGGTAGAGGGAGACAGGTAGAGAAGGAGACAGGTAGAGAGAGACACAGACAGGTAGAGAGAGACACAGACAGGTAGAGAGGGAGACAGGTAGAGAGAGACAGACAGGTAGAGAGGAATACAGGTAGAGAGAAACACAGACAAGTAGAGAGAGAGACAGGTAGAGAGGGAGACAGGTAGAGACACAGACAGGTAGAGAGGGAGAGACAGGTAGAGAGAGACAGGTAGAGAGGGATACAGGTAGAGAGAGACACAGACAGGTAGAGAGGGAGACAGGTAGAGAGAGACAGACAGGTAGAGAGGAATACAGGTAGAGAGAGACAAGACAAGTAGAGAGGGAGACAGTCAGAGAGGGAGACCGGTAGAGAGAGAGAGACAGGTAGAGAGGGATACAGGTAGAGAGGGAGACAGGTAGAGAGAGACAGGTAGAGAAGGAGACAGGTAGAGAGAGACAGGTAGAGAAGGAGACAGGTAGAGAGAGAGAGACAGGTAAAGAGGGATACAGACAGGTAGATAGGGATACAGGTAGAGAGGGAGACAGGTAGAGGGAGACAGGTAGAGAAAGAGACAGGTAGAGAGAGAGAGAGACAGGTAGAGAGGGAGACAGGTAGAGAAGGAGACAGGTAGAGAGAGAGAGAGACAGGTAGAGAGGGAGACAGGTAGAGAAGGAGACAGGTAAAGAGAGAGAGAGACAGGTAGAGAGGGAGACAGGTAGAGAGGGAGACAGGTAAAGAGACACAGACAGGTAGAGAGGGAGACAGGTAGAGAGAGAGACAGGTAGAGAGAGAGACAGGTAGAGAGGGAGACAGGTAGAGACGGAGACAAGTATAGAGAGAGAGAAAGATAGAGAGGGAGAGACAGGTAGAGAGGGAGACAGGTAGAGAGAGAGACAGGTAGAAAGAGAGAGACAGGTAGAGAGAGACACAGACAGGTAGAGAGGGAGACAGGTAGAGAGAGAGACAGGTAGAAAGAGAGAGACAGGTAGAGAGAGACACAGACAGGTAGAGAGGGAGACAGGTAGAGAGAGAGACAGGTAGAGAGGGAGACAGGTAGAGAGGGATACAGGTAGAGAGGGATACAGGTAGAGAGAGACACAGACAGGTAAACAGGTAGAGAGGGAGACAGGTAGAGAGAGACACAGACAGGTAGAGAGGGAGACAGGTAGAGACACAGACAAGTAGAGAGAGAGACAGGTAGAGAGAGAGAGAGAGACAGGTAGAGAGGGAGACAGGTAGAGAAGGAGACAGGTAGAGAGAGAGACAGGTAGAGAGGGATACAGGTAGAGAGAGACACAGACAGGTAAACAGGTAGAGAGGGAGACAGGTAGAGAGAGACACAGACAGGTAGACAGGTAGAGAGGGAGACAGGTAGAGAGAGAGAGAGGCAGGTAGACAGGGAGACAGGTAGAGAGGGAGACAGGTAGAGAGAGAGAGACAGGTAGAGAGAGACAGGTAGAGAGGGAGAGACAGGTAGAGAGAACCCCAGACAGGTAGAGAGAGACACAAACAGGTAGAGAGGGAGACAGGTAGAGAGTGAGACAGGTAGAGAGGGAGACAGGTGTTTAGACAATCAGACAGACAGGTGTCAAACAGACAGGTGTCAAACAGACAGGTGTCAGACAGACAGGTGTCAGACAGACGGGTGTCAGACAGACGGGTGTCAGACAGACGGGTGTCAGACAGACGGGTGTCAGACAGACAGGTGTCAGACAGACAGGTCCTCACCACCTCAAAGTCCCGGTCTCTGATGTCACAGAAGGAGCTGCTGATGTCACGGTTGGGGAACCACTGATTGGCTCTCAGCCGCCGCTCCTTCATGGGCGTCAGCCGGCACAGAGCCTCTGATAGGCTGACCTGCAGCTCGTAGTCTGAGACAACCAATCACAGCACAGATCACTCTCTGGAGGGTGGGGCCACAACTCAAAACAGGAAGTAGTGCAGACATTCAAAAGCATCATAGATAAACAACAATTACTATAATATCACACACACACACACACACACACACACACACACACACACACACACACACACACACACACACACACACACACACACACACACACACACACACACACACACACACACACACACACACACACACACACACACACACACACACACACACACACACACACACACACACACACACACACACACACACACACACACACACACACACACACACACACACACACACACACACACACACACACACACACACACACACACACACACACACACACACTAAATGTTACCTCCAACAGTCAGAACTGCTGCTGCCAGCTGAGACCTGTCAGACAGAAACACTGTGACAACAACGAAAACAACAACACAAAGTACAGCATGTGGTTCTGGACTCGTCTCCTCTGAGGTTACAGTGTGTGTGTTACAGTGTGTGTGTTACAGTGTGTGTGTTACCGTGTGTGTGTTACAGTGTGTGTGTTACCGTGTGTGTGTTACAGTGTGTGTTACAGTGTGTGTTACAGTGTGTGTGTTACAGTGTGTGTGTTACAGTGTGTGTGTTACAGTGTGTGTTACAGTGTGTGTTACAGTGTGTGTGTTACCGTGTGTGTGTTACAGTGTGCGTGTTACCGTGTGTGTGTTACAGTGTGTCTGTTACAGTGTGTGTGTTACAGTGTGTCTGTTACAGTGTGTGTGTTACAGTGGGGGTTACAGTGTGTGTGTTACAGTGTGTGTTACAGTGTGTGTGTTACAGTGTGTGTGTTACAGTGTGTGTGTTACCGTGTGTGTGTTACCGTGTGTGTGTTACAGTGTGTGTTACAGTGTGTGTGTTACAGTGTGTCTGTTACAGTGTGTGTGTTACAGTGGGGGTTACAGTGTGTGTGTTACAGTGTGTGTGTTACAGTGTGTGTGTTACAGTGTGTGTGTTACCGTGTGTGTGTTACCGTGTGTGTGTTACAGTGTGTGTGTTACAGTGTGTGTTACAGTGTGTGTGTTACAGTGGGGGTTACAGTGTGTGTGTTACAGTGTGTGTGTTACAGTGTGTGTGTTACAGTGTGTGTGTTAGAGTGTGTGTGTTAGAGTGTGTGTGTTACAGTGTGTGTTACAGTGTGTGTGTTACAGTGTGTGTTACAGTGTGTGTGTTACAGTGTGTGTGTTACAGTGTGTGTTACAGTGTGTGTGTTACAGTGTGTGTGTTACAGTGTGTGTGTTACAGTGGGGGTTAC
>NC_136911.1:24424452-24451952 GCF_949606895.1 Notothenia rossii | reverse complement strand
CTGTGGCTGAATGTTGATATAAAGTCCCTCTGGTCTGAAAGCAGTGCAGGACTACATCTACCAGAATGCCTCTCACCTGGAAGAAGTCGTAGAACTGCTCAGTGAGGCTCAGCAGGGTGGGGGGGGGGGGTCCGGGGGGGGTCAGAGGTCAGCAGGCCGAGCAGCGCCTCGAACCACTGCACCACCTGGACAGGTAAATGTATATACTGTAGATATAGAGTACACCTGGACAGGTACATGTGGACAGGTACATGTACATAGATATAGAGTACACCTGGACAGGTACATGTGGACAGGTACATGTACATAGATATAGAGTACAACTGGACAGGTACATGTATATAGATATAGAGTACACCTGTACAGGTACATAGATATAGAGTACACCTGGACAGGTACATGTATATAGATATAGAGTACACCTGTACAGGTACATAGATATAGAGTACACCTGGACAGGTACATGTATATAAATATAGAGTATACCTGGACAGGTACATGTATATAGAGTACACCTGGACAGGTACATGTATATAGAGTACACCTGGACAGGTACATGTATATAGATATAGAGTACACCTGTACAGGTACATGTACATAGATATAGAGTACACCTGGACAGGTACATGTATATAAATATAGAGTATACCTGGACAGGTACATGTATATAGAGTACACCTGGACAGGTACATGTACATAGAGTACACCTGGACAGGTACATGTCCATAGATATAGAGTACAACTGGACAGGTACATGTATATAGAGTACACCTGGACAGGTACATGTATATGTATATAGAGTACACCTGGACAGGTACATGTCCATAGATATAGAGTACACCTGGACAGGTACATGTATATAGATATAGAGTACAACTGGACAGGTACATGTATATAGATATAGAGTACACCTGGACAGGTACATGTCCATAGATATAGAGTACACCTGGACAGGTACATGTATATAAATATAGAGTATACCTGGACAGGTACATGTATATAGAGTACACCTGGACAGGTACATGTACATAGAGTACACCTGGACAGGTACATGTCCATAGATATAGAGTACAACTGGACAGGTACATGTATATAGAGTACACCTGGACAGGTACATGTGTATGTATATAGAGTACACCTGGACAGGTACATGTCCATAGATATAGAGTACACCTGGACAGGTACATGTATATAGATATAGAGTATACCTGGACAGGTACATGTATATGTATATAGAGTACACCTGGACAGGTACATGTCCATAGATATAGAGTACACCTGGACAGGTACATGTATATAGATATAGAGTACAACTGGACAGGTACATGTATATAGATATAGAGTACACCTGGACAGGTACATGTATATAGAGTACACCTGGACAGGTACAACTGGACAGGTACATGTATATACATATATAGTACACCTGGACAGGTATATGTATATAGAGTACACCTGGACAGGTACATGTATATAGAGTACACCTGGACAGGTACATGTACAGTGGGGCAAACAAGTATTTAGTCAGCCACCAATTGAGCAAGTTCTCCCACTTAGAAAGATGAGAGGCCTGTGATGTTCATCCTAGGTATACCTCAACTATGAGAGACAGAATGAGAAAAAGAAATCCAGAAAATCACATTGTCTGATTTTTAAAGACTTTATTTTTAAATGATGGAAAATAAGTATTTGGTCAATAACAAAAGTTCATCTCAATACTTAGTTATAAACCCTTTGTTGGCAATGACAGAGGTCAAACGCTTTCTGTAAGTCTTCACAAGGTTTTCTCTGTTGCTGGTATTTAGGCCCATTCCTCCATGCAGATCTCCTCTAGAGCAGTGATGCTTTGGGGCTGTCGCTAGGCAACACGGACTTTCAACTCCCTCCAAAGATTTTCTATGGGGTTGAGATCTGGAGACTGGCTAGGCCCCTCCAGGACCTTGAAATGCTTCTTACGAAGCCACTCCTTCGTTGCCCGGGCGGTGTGTTTGGGATCATTGTCATGCTGAAAGACCCAGCCACGTTTCATCTTCAATGCCCTTGCTGATGGAAGGAGGTTGTCACTCAAAATCTCACGATACATGGCCCCATTCATTCTTTCCTTTACACGGATCAGTGGTCCTGGTCCCTTTGCAGAACAACAGCCCCAAAGCATGATGTCCCCCCCCCATGTTTCACAGTAGGTGTTCTTTGGATGCAACTCAGCATTCTTTCTCCTCCAAACACGTCTAGTTCAGTTTTTACCAAAAAGTTCTATTTTGGTTTCATCTGACCATATGACATTCTCCCAATCCTCTTCTGGATCATCTAAATGCTCTCTAGCAAACTTTAGACGGGCCTGGACATGTCCTGGCTTAAGCAGGGGGACACGTCTGGCCCTGCAGGATTTGAGTCCCTGGCGGCGTAGTGTGTTACTGATGGTAGCCTTTGTTACTTTGGTCCCAGCTCTCTGCAGGTCATGGACTCGGTCCCCCCGTGTGGTTCTGGGATCTTTGCTCACCGTTCTTGTTTCTCATTCTGACCCCACGGGGTGAGATCTTGCGTGGAGCCCCAGATGGAGGGAGATTATCAGTGGTCTTGTTTGTCTTCCATTTTCTAATAATTGCTCCCACAGTTGATTTCTTCACACCGAGCTGCTTACCTATTGCAGATTCAGTCTTCCCAGCCTGGTGCAGGTCTACCATTTAGTTTCTGGTGTCCTTTGACAGCTCTCTGGTCTTGGCCATAGTGGAGTTTGGAGTGTGACTGTTTGAGGTTGTGGACAGGTGTCTTTTATTCTGATAACGAGTTCAAACAGGTTCCATTAATACAGTTAACAAGTGGAGGACAGAGGAGGCTCTGAAAGAAGAAGTTACAGGTCTGTGAGAGACAGACATCTTGTTTGTTTGTTATTGACCAAATACTTATTTTCCTTCATTTGCAAATAAATTCTTTAAAAATCAGACAATGTGATTTTCTGGATTTCTTTTTTTTCTCATTCTGTCTCTCATGGTTGAGGTATACCTAGGATGAACATCACAGGCCTCTCATCTTTTTAAGTGGGAGAACTTGCACAATTGGTGGCTGACTAAATACTTTTTTGCCCCACTGTATATAGATATAGAGAACACCTGGACAGGTACATGTATATAGATATAGAGTACACCTGGACAGGTACATGTATATAGATATAGAGTACACCTGGACAGGTACATGTATATAGATATAGAGTATACCTGGACAGGTACATGTATATAGATATAGAGTACACCTGGACAGGTACATGTATATAGATATAGAGTACACCTGGACAGGTACATGTATATAGATATAGAGTACACCTGGACAGGTACATGTATATAGATATAGAGTATACCTGGACAGGTACATGTATATAGATATAGAGTACACCTGGACAGGTACATGTATATAGATATAGAGTACACCTGGACAGGTACATGTATATAGATATAGAGTACACCTGGACAGGTACATGTATATAGATATAGAGTATACCTGGACAGGTACATGTATATAGATATAGAGTACACCTGGACAGGTACATGTATATAGATATAGAGTACACCTGGACAGGTACATGTATATAGATATAGAGTACACCTGGACAGGTACATGTATATAGAGTACACCTGGACAGGTACATGTACATAGAGTACACCTGGACAGGTACATGTACATAGAGTACACCTGGACAGGTACATGTATATAGAGTACACCTGGACAGGTACATGTATATAGATATAGAGTACACCTGGACAGGTACATGTATATAGATATAGAGTACACCTGGACAGGTACATGTATATAGATATAGAGTATACCTGGACAGGTACATGTATATAGATATAGAGTACACCTGGACAGGTACATGTATATAGATATAGAGTACACCTGGACAGGTACATGTATATAGATATAGAGTACACCTGGACAGGTACATGTATATAGATATAGAGTATACCTGGACAGGTACATGTATATAGATATAGAGTACACCTGGACAGGTACATGTATATAGATATAGAGTATACCTGGACAGGTACATGTATATAGATATAGAGTATACCTGGACAGGTACATGTATATAGATATAGAGTACACCTGGACAGGTACATGTATATAGATATAGAGTATACCTGGACAGGTACATGTATATAGATATAGAGTACACCTGGACAGGTACATGTATATAGATATAGAGTACACCTGGACAGGTACATGTATATAGATATAGAGTACACCTGGACAGGTACATGTATATAGATATAGAGTACACCTGGACAGGTACATGTATATAGAGTACACCTGGACAGGTACATGTACATAGAGTACACCTGGACAGGTACATGTACATAGAGTACACCTGGACAGGTACATGTATATAGAGTACACCTGGACAGGTACATGTATATAGAGTACACCTGGACAGGTACATGTACATAGAGTACACCTGGACAGGTATATAAAGTACCTTGGCTGTCAGTCCGAGGCTCAGCAGCATCTGCAGGTTGTTCCTGTTTTCAGACAAAACATCCAGAGACTTCATCACCACGGAGACCCTGCTGACCCTCGACACACACAGGTCCTACACACACACACACACACACACACACACACACACACACACACACACACACACACACACACACACACACACACACACACACACACACACACACACACACACACACACACACACACACACACACACACACACACACACACACACACACACACACACACACACACACACACACACACACACACACACACACACACACACACACACACACACACACACAGAGAGAGAGAGACAGAGAGAGGAGAAAGAGAGAGACAGACACACACATACATGAATGTGTGATGCTAATGGATACATGTATAGAAAGTCTCTAATTAAGGTTAATTGGTTACCGTGGTGACGAGCTGGTGGAGTGACGTCAGAGAAAAAGAGGAGAGGTCCCCCTGCAGCAGAGACACCAACGAAGAAGAGTCTGCACGTTCCACGCAGTCCTCCATCTGCACCTGAAGCTGCTATTCATTTTAATTTAGAATGTTGTTAAGCGGGAGGCTTTTATTTTGGTGGGTCACTTCCTGCTTGGTGCAGCAGGGGGCGCTGCAGGACAGAGTCACAGAGACCTGAGACACCTGAGAGGAGCAGCAGCTCACCTGTCCTGCAGCAGGGGGCGCTGCAGGACAGGTGAGCTGCTGCTCCTCTCCTCTCAGAGCTCTGACATATACATGGATATATAGAATATAAAACACGTCAACTACACTCATCAATAACAACAATCACTACACTCATAAATAACAACAATCACTACACTCATAAATAACAACAATCACTACACTCATAAATAACAAAAATCACTACACTCAAATAACAACAATCACTACACTCATAAATAACAACAATCACTACACTCATAAATAACAACAATAACTAGACTCATAAATAACAACAATCACTACAGTCATAAATAACAACAATCACTACACTCATAAATAACAACAATCACTACACTCATAAATAACAACAATCACTACACTCATAAATAACAACAATCACTACACTCATAAATAACAACAATCACTACACTCATAAATAACAACCATCACTACACTCATAAATAACAACAATCACTACACTCATAAATAACAACAATCACTACACTCATAAATAACAACAATCACTACACTCATAAATAACAACAATCACTACACTCATAAATAACAACAATCACTACACTCATAAATAACAACAATCACTACACTCATAAATAACAACAATCACTACACTCATAAATAACAACAATCACTACACTCATAAATAACAACAATAATGTGTATTTTAAACTCGAGCTGCTGAATATGAATGCTAGGCTGTTCATACTTTAACCTTCATTAAGAAGAGCAGCTCACCTGAGTCTCAGGTGAGCTGCTCTTGTTTGTGAAGTTAGTTTAAATAAAGATTCATTTAATGATAGTTTCTGAACCGGAAGTTGCCCCCCACCACCAGTGATACACCTTTACAGTATAATGTAATATAATATATAATAATATATGAAATATAATCTGTTTACCATCGTGTCTCCTATCGTGTCGGGAGCGTGCATAGTCGCGCGCGCAGCTGCTGCTCATTAACTCATTAGTCAGTGCGCATGCGCAGACCGGGTCGGGAGCAGCTCCAGCAACATGTGTTTCATTATTTTATTTCATAGATATTTAAATTGATACGTATTAATATCTCTCTCTGTGGCACGAGGGGATATCAGACAGACACGAGGCGTGACGTCACTCAGTGTCCTCCTGACTCAGGAGTTTATTTGTTTTAGGAGAAACAGCGAGTGTTTATACAACACACACACACACACACACACACACACACACACACACACACACACACACACACACACACACACACACACACACACACACACACACACACACACACACACACACACACACACACACACACACACACACACACACACACACACACACACACACACACACACACACTCTGAATCAGCATCTTTCAAACCTGAAACCTTGAAAACACCTGAACATCAGATACAAAATGTTTCCTGTTTATTCAATAATCATAAATTAAATAAAAGATGACATTTAATAACGTGATGTTTAGTGTTTAGTGTAAGGAGTGCTATATAGTCTTTAATAAAGCCCCATCCTCCCCTCCACCACCCCCCCCCCCCCCTCTCTCTCTTCTCCTCGCGTCTCTCTCACCTGGCCTCACTCCTACCTGAGACTCAGCTGCACGCGCACCGAGCCGCGAGGAGCCGCGAGGACTCAGGAAACTAAGGGAAACTACAGAAAACTAAACTACGAACTACAGATCAGATGAAACTGTTCAGCTGTATTTAACTCAGCTGTCCGAGGACTGTACAACAACCGGGAGGACCGGGACCAGCCCCGAGGGTTAGAGAGTCAGAGACCGGGTCAGAGACCGGGTCAGAGACCGGGTCAGAGACTGCAGAGAGGTCCGGGTCTGTGTTATTGGACTGGGTTCAGCACCAGAGATAAAGGTCTGGTTCTGGTTCAGGATGTCGGAGGACTCTGAGTGTGTGTGCTCCGTCGGGATGAAGCTCAGCTGGGACATCAACGATCCCAAACTGCCGCAGGTACACACACCGTTCAATACACACTTTAATACACACTTTAAATACACGATAATATCATTTAATACACACTTTAAAAACACGATAATATCATTTAATACACACTTTAAATACACACTTTAAATACACCATAATATCATTTAATACACACTTTAAATACACACTTTAAATACACCATAATATCATTTAATACACACTTTAAATACACACTTTAAATACACCATAATATCATTTAATACACACTTTAAATACACACTTTAATACACCATAATATCATTTAATACACACTTTAATACACACTTTAATACACCATAATATCATTTAATACACACTTTAAATACACACTTTAAATACACCATAATATCATTTAATACACACTTTAAATACACACTTTAATACACCATAATATCATTTAATACACACTTTAATACACGATAATATCATTTAATACACACTTTAAATACACGATAATATCATTTAATACACACTTTAAATACACGATAATATCATTTAATACACACTTTAAATACACACTTTAAATACACCATAATATCATTTAATACACACTTTAATACACACTTTAAATACACCATAATATCATTTAATACACACTTTAATACACATTTTAAATACACCATAATATCATTTAATACACACTTTAAATACACACTTTAAATACACCATAATATCATTTAATACACACTTTAAATACACCATAATATCATTTAATACACACTTTAAATACACACTTTAATACACACTTTAAATACACACTTTAATACACACTTTAAATACACGATAATATCATTTAATACACACTTTAAATACACACTTTAATACACACTTTAAATACACACTTTAATACACACTTTAATACACACTTTAATACACACTTTAATACACACTTTAAATACACACTTTAAATACACCATAATATCATTTAATACACACTTTAAATACACACTTTAATACACACTTTAAATACACCATAATATCATTTAATACACACTTTAAATACACCATAATATCATTTAATACACACTTTAAATACACGATAATATCATTTAATACACACTTTAATACACACTTTAAATACACACTTTAATACACACTTTAAATACACACTTTAAATACACCATAATATCATTTAATACACACTTTAATACACACTTTAAATACACACTTTAATACACACTTTAAATACACCATAATATCATTTAATACACACTTTAATACACACTTTAATACACACTTTAAATACACCATAATATCATTTAATACACACTTTAATACACACTTTAATACACACTTTAAATACACCATAATATCATTTAATACACACTTTAATACACACTTTAATACACACTTTAATACACACTTTAAATACACACTTTAATACACACTTTAAATACACACTTTAATACACACTTTAAATACACACTTTAATACACACTTTAAATACACACTTTAATACACACTTTAAATACACACTTTAAATACACACTTTAATACACACTTTAATACACACTTTAAATACACACTTTAATACACACTTTAATACACACTTTAAATACACACTTTAAATACACACTTTAATACACACTTTAATACACGCTTTAATACACGCTTTAAATACACACTTTAATACACACTTTAATACACACTTTAATCCACACTTTAATACACACTTTAAATACACGCTTTAATACACGCTTTAATACACGCTTTAAATACACACTTTAATACACACTTTAAATACACACTTTAATACACGCTTTAATACACGCTTTAAATACACACTTTAATACACACTTTAATACACACTTTAATCCACACTTTAATACACACTTTAAATACACGCTTTAATACACGCTTTAATACACGCTTTAAATACACACTTTAATACACACTTTAAATACACACTTTAATACACGCTTTAATACACGCTTTAAATACACACTTTAATACACACTTTAATACACACTTTAATACACACTTTAATACACACTTTAAATACACACTTTAATACACACTTTAATACACACTTTAATACACACTTTAAATACACACTTTAATACACGCTTTAATACACGCTTTAAATACACACTTTAATACACACTTTAATACACACTTTAATACACGCTTTAATACACGCTTTAAATACACACTTTAATACACACTTTAAATACACGCTTTAATACACGCTTTAATACACGCTTTAATACACGCTTTAAATACACACTTTAATACACGATAATATCATTTAATACACACTTTAATACACGATAATATCATTTAATTCACACTTTAATACACGATAATATCATTTAATACACACTTTAATACACGATAATATCATTTAATTCACACTTTAATACACGATAATATCATTTAATTCACACTTTAATTCACGATAATATCATTTAATACACACTTTAATACACGATAATATCATTTAATACACGCTTTAATACACGATAATATCATTTAATTCACACTTTAATTCACGATAATATCATTTAATACACACTTTAATACACGATAATATCATTTAATTCACACTTTAATTCACGATAATATCATTTAATACACACTTTAAATACACGATAATATCATTTAACACACATTTTAAATACACGATAATATCATTTAACACACATTTTAAATACACCATAATATCATTTAATACACATTTTAAATACACACTTTAATACACCATAATATCATTTAATACACACTTTAATACACACTTTAAATACACCATAATATCATTTAACACACACTTTAAATACACGATAATATCATTGATTACACACACTTGAATACACACTAATATCACTTTAATATGATTTAACACACACACCAACACACACTTTAAAATACAGACTTTAGTATATCACTATAATATCATTGAATGCACATTCATCTCACTTTATTATCACACAGTGTGTCCGAAACAGATCAACACGTGACAGTGTGTCCGACACAGATCAACACGTGATAGAGTGTGTCCGAAACAGATCAACACGTGACAGTGTGTCCGACACAGATCAACACGTGATAGAGTGTGTCCGAAACAGATCAACACGTGACAGTGTGTCCGACACAGATCAACACGTGACAGTGTGTCCGAAACAGATCAACACGTGATAGTGTGTCCGACACAGATCAACACGTGATAGAGTGTGTCCGAAACAGATCAACACGTGACAGTGTGTCCGACACAGATCAACACGTGACAGTGTGTCCGACACAGATCAACACGTGACAGTGTGTCCGACACAGATCAACACGTGACAGTGTGTCCGAAACAGATCAACACGTGACAGTGTGTCCGACACAGATCAACACGTGATAGTGTGTCCGACACAGATCAACACGTGACAGTGTGTCCGACACAGATCAACACGTGATAGTGTGTCCGACACAGATCAACACGTGACAGTGTGTCCGACACAGATCAACACGTGATAGTGTGTCCGACACAGATCAACACGTGATAGAGTGTGTCCGAAACAGATCAACACGTGATAGAGTGTGTCCGACACAGATCAACACGTGATAGAGTGTGTCCGACACAGATCAACACGTGATAGAGTGTGTCCGACACAGATCAACACGTGACAGTGTGTCCGACACAGATCAACACGTGACAGTGTGTCCGACACAGATCAACACGTGACAGTGTGTCCGACACAGATCAACACGTGATAGAGTGTGTCCGACACAGATCAACACGTGACAGTGTGTCCGACACAGATCAACACGTGACAGTGTGTCCGACACAGATCAACACGTGACAGTGTGTCCGACACAGATCAACACGTGATAGAGTGTGTCCGACACAGATCAACACGTGACAGTGTGTTCGAAACAGATCAACACGTGATAGAGTGTGTCCGACACAGATCAACACGTGACAGTGTGTCCGACACAGATCAACACGTGACAGTGTGTCCGACACAGATCAACACGTGACAGTGTGTCCGAAACAGATCAACACGTGACAGTGTGTCCGACACAGATCAACACGTGATAGTGTGTCCGACACAGATCAACACGTGATAGTGTGTCCGACACAGATCAACACGTGATAGAGTGTGTCCGAAACAGATCAACACGTGATAGAGTGTGTCCGACACAGATCAACACGTGACAGTGTGTCCGACACAGATCAACACGTGATAGTGTGTCCGACACAGATCAACACGTGATAGAGTGTGTCCGACACAGATCAACACGTGATAGAGTGTGTCCGACACAGATCAACACGTGATAGAGTGTGTCCGACACAGATCAACACGTGATAGAGTGTGTCCGACACAGATCAACACGTGATAGAGTGTGTCCGACACAGATCAACACGTGATAGAGTGTGTCCGAAACAGATCAACACGTGATAGAGTGTGTCCGACACAGATCAACACGTGATAGAGTGTGTCCGACACAGATCAACACGTGATAGAGTGTGTCCGACACAGATCAACACGTGACAGTGTGTCCGACACAGATCAACACGTGACAGTGTGTCCGACACAGATCAACACGTGACAGTGTGTCCGACACAGATCAACACGTGATAGAGTGTGTCCGACACAGATCAACACGTGACAGTGTGTCCGAAACAGATCAACACGTGATAGAGTGTGTCCGACACAGATCAACACGTGACAGTGTGTCCGAAACAGATCAACACGTGATAGTGTGTCCGACACAGATCAACACGTGACAGTGTGTCCGACACAGATCAACACGTGATAGTGTGTCCGACACAGATCAACACGTGATAGAGTGTGTCCGAAACAGATCAACACGTGATAGAGTGTGTCCGACACAGATCAACACGTGATAGAGTGTGTCCGACACAGATCAACACGTGATAGAGTGTGTCCGACACAGATCAACACGTGACAGTGTGTCCGACACAGATCAACACGTGACAGTGTGTCCGACACAGATCAACACGTGATAGAGTGTGTCCGACACAGATCAACACGTGATAGTGTGTCCGAAACAGATCAACACGTGATAGAGTGTGTCCGACACAGATCAACACGTGATAGAGTGTGTCCGACACAGATCAACACGTGACAGTGTGTCCGACACAGATCAACACGTGACAGTGTGTCCGACACAGATCAACACGTGACAGTGTGTCCGACACAGATCAACACGTGATAGTGTGTCCGACACAGATCAACACGTGATAGTGTGTCCGACACAGATCAACACGTGATAGAGTGTGTCCGACACAGATCAACACGTGACAGTGTGTCCGACACAGATCAACACGTGACAGTGTGTCCGACACAGATCAACACGTGATAGTGTGTCCGACACAGATCAACACGTGATAGAGTGTGTCCGAAACAGATCAACACGTGATAGAGTGTGTCCGACACAGATCAACACGTGATAGAGTGTGTCCGACACAGATCAACACGTGATAGAGTGTGTCCGACACAGATCAACACGTGACAGTGTGTCCGACACAGATCAACACGTGACAGTGTGTCCGACACAGATCAACACGTGACAGTGTGTCCGACACAGATCAACACGTGATAGAGTGTGTCCGACACAGATCAACACGTGACAGTGTGTCCGACACAGATCAACACGTGACAGTGTGTCCGACACAGATCAACACGTGACAGTGTGTCCGACACAGATCAACACGTGATAGAGTGTGTCCGACACAGATCAACACGTGACAGTGTGTCCGAAACAGATCAACACGTGATAGAGTGTGTCCGACACAGATCAACACGTGACAGTGTGTCCGAAACAGATCAACACGTGATAGTGTGTCCGACACAGATCAACACGTGACAGTGTGTCCGACACAGATCAACACGTGATAGTGTGTCCGACACAGATCAACACGTGATAGAGTGTGTCCGAAACAGATCAACACGTGATAGAGTGTGTCCGACACAGATCAACACGTGATAGAGTGTGTCCGACACAGATCAACACGTGATAGAGTGTGTCCGACACAGATCAACACGTGACAGTGTGTCCGACACAGATCAACACGTGACAGTGTGTCCGACACAGATCAACACGTGATAGAGTGTGTCCGACACAGATCAACACGTGATAGTGTGTCCGAAACAGATCAACACGTGATAGAGTGTGTCCGACACAGATCAACACGTGATAGAGTGTGTCCGACACAGATCAACACGTGACAGTGTGTCCGACACAGATCAACACGTGACAGTGTGTCCGACACAGATCAACACGTGACAGTGTGTCCGACACAGATCAACACGTGATAGTGTGTCCGACACAGATCAACACGTGATAGTGTGTCCGACACAGATCAACACGTGATAGAGTGTGTCCGAAACAGATCAACACGTGATAGAGTGTGTCCGACACAGATCAACACGTGATAGAGTGTGTCCGACACAGATCAACACGTGCTAGAGTGTGTCCGACACAGATCAACACGTGACAGTGTGTCCGACACAGATCAACACGTGATAGAGTGTGTCCGACACAGATCAACACGTGACAGAGTGTGTCCGAAACAGATCAACACGTGATAGAGTGTGTCCGACACAGATCAACACGTGATAGAGTGTGTCCGACACAGATCAACACGTGATAGAGTGTGTCCGAAACAGATCAACACGTGATAGAGTGTGTCCGACACAGATCAACACGTGATAGAGTGTGTCCGACACAGATCAACACGTGATAGAGTGTGTCCGAAACAGATCAACACGTGATAGAGTGTGTCCGACACAGATCAACACGTGATAGAGTGTGTCCGACACAGATCAACACGTGATAGAGTGTGTCCGAAACAGATCAACACGTGATAGAGTGTGTCCGACACAGATCAACACGTGATAGAGTGTGTCCGACACAGATCAACACGTGATAGAGTGTGTCCGAAACAGATCAACACGTGATAGAGTGTGTCCGACACAGATCAACACGTGATAGAGTGTGTCCGACACAGATCAACACGTGATAGAGTGTGTCCGACACAGATCAACACGTGATAGAGTGTGTCCGAAACAGATCAACACGTGATAGAGTGTGTCCGAAACAGATCAACACGTGATAGAGTGTGTCCGACACAGATCAACACGTGATAGAGTGTGTCCGACACAGATCAACACGTGATAGAGTGTGTCCGACACAGATCAACACGTGACAGAGTGTGTCCGACACAGATCAACACGTGATAGAGTGTGTCCGACACAGATCAACACGTGACAGTGTGTCCGACACAGATCAACACGTGATAGAGTGTGTCCGACACAGATCAACACGTGACAGTCTGTCCGACACAGATCAACACGTGATAGAGTGTGTCCGAAACAGATCAACACGTGACAGAGTGTGTCCGACACAGATCAACACGTGATAGAGTGTGTCCGACACAGATCAACACGTGACAGTGTGTGTCCAACACAGATCAACACGTGATAGAGTGTGTCCGACACAGATCAACACGTGACAGAGTGTGTCCAACACAGATCAACACACTATAATATCATTGAACACACTTTCATATAAATCTCTAAATGATCAATATATTGATCTGTGATGTCAGGAAGCTTGTTTCCGTCTCAAAGACTACAAACTGAACTGAACGTCTGATTATTGATCATTTCATATTTTATTAAACACATTTCCTCTGATTTTAAATCCTTTCTTTTTTTCAACTCAATCAATAATTAATTACTTTTCAATTATTATTCTTTATCAGGTTTTACAAAGAGAGATTTCCCTCTCATCAAACTCAACATTGATAATAGATCTAAATAAAGTATTTATAGATCTATATAATCAGAGTATTGATTGTTTTATAAACCTGTTCATTTTCCTGTTGTTTTCTTTCTGTGGAAATAAACGTCACCAATAATAAATAAATGTGAAACTATAAATATATATGTATATATAAATACATATTTATATAAATATATACATATATATTTATATATAAATATATATGTATATATAAATATATATTTATATAAATATATATGTACATATTTATATATACATATATATTTATATAAATATATATGTATATATAAATATATATTTATATAAATATGTATTTATATATACATATATATTTATATATAAATATATACATATATATATTTATATATATAAATATATATGTATATATTTATATAAATATGTATATATATTTATATATAAATATATATGTATATATTTATATAAATATGTATATATATAAATATATATTTATATATAAATATATATGTATATATTTATATATATTTATATATAAATATATACATATATATTTATATATAAATATATATGTATATATTTATATATATTTATATATAAATATATATGTATATATAAATATATTTTTTTATAAATATATTTATATATATTTATATATATTTATATATAAATATATATGTATATATAAATATATTTTTTTATAAATATAAGACATAAATGTAACCCCAGAGTAATAAAGAGAATATACAAATCTGATAATAAATCAAATGTTATTTTGATTTCATGAAACCCTAAAAACAGCTCTTTATCAGATTATTGTTTAAATCATAATAAAGATCAACATGATGAGAGGAGGAGGTGACCCCACGCGTCAGGGGTTTCTCAGAGGCTGGGGGTCTGCAGGTCAGGGGTTTCCCAGAGGCTGGGGGTCTGCAGGTTAGTGGTTTCCCAGAGGCTGGGGGTCTGCAGGTCAGGGGTATCAGGGTCTCTCAGAGGCTGGGGGTCTGCAGGTCAGAGGTATCAGGGTCTCTCAGAGGCTGGGGGTCTGCAGGTCAGAGGTATCAGGGTCTCTCAGAGGCTGGGGGTCTGCAGGTCAGAGGTATCAGGGTCTCTCAGAGGCTGGGGGTCTGCAGGTCAGGGGTATCAGGGTCTCTCAGAGGCTGGGGATCTGCAGGTCAGGGGTATCAGGGTCTCTCAGAGGCTGGGGATCTGCAGGTCAGGGGTATCAGGGTCTCTCAGAGGCTGGGGGTCTGCAGGTCAGGGGTATCAGGGTCTCTCAGAGGCTGGGGATCTGCAGGTCAGGGGTATCAGGGTCTCTCAGAGGCTGGGGGTCTGCAGGTCAGAGGTATCAGGGTCTCTCAGAGGCTGGGGGTCTGCAGGTCAGGGGTATCAGGGTCTCTCAGAGGCTGGGGGTCTGCAGGTCAGGGGTATCAGGGTCTCTCAGAGGCTGGGGGTCTTCAGGGGTCTCTAAAGACCTTTTGATGGGTTAAAGGTTATTTAGAGGTTATTTGAAGGTTTCCCAAAAGGTCTCCTGAAGGTTAAGGGTTAAGGTTTCTTAAAGGTTTCTTAAAGGTTTCTTAAAGGTTTTTAAAGGTTTCTTTAAGGAGTTTTAAATGATTTAAAACATGTTTTTATAGGTTTCCCAAAGGTTTCTAAAGGAGGAGATTTTAATGGGTATTTAAATAATATTTAGAGGTTATTGAGAGGTTATTCCAAGGCGCTCTGAAGGCTCGCTGACTCTGCGCTCTCTTGTTGCAAAAACAATGGAAACTGGTTTCTGTATTTTAGTTTTCAGTGAAACCAAAACAAAGAGAGTGAGCGCTCTCTGATCAATATCTGTGATTCATTACTGACTGCAAACTGACTCTGCAAATACATCATTATATATATAAGGTAATAATGTCTGATATCAGCGGGAAGCCATCATTACTGGCTACATGTCTCTTAGTCTTTATACCTGTCTGTCTCTCACCTATCTGTCTCTCTCTCACCTGTCTGTCTGTCTGTCTCTCACCTGTCTGTCTCTCTCTCTCACCTGTCTGTCTGTCTGTCTGTCTGTCTCTCACCTGTCTCTCTGTCTGTCTGTCTCTCACCTATCTGTCTCTCTCTCACCTGTCGGTCTGTCTGTCTGTCTCTCACCTGTCGGTCTGTCTGTCTGTCTGTCTCTCACCTGTCTGTCTCTCTATCACCTGTCTGTCGGTCTGTCTCTCACCTGTCTGTCTGTCTGTCTCTCACCTGTCTGTCTCTCACCTGTCTATCTCTCACCTGTCTGTCTCTCACCTGTCTGTCTCTCACCTGTCTGTCTCTCACCTGTCTGTCTCTCTCTCACCTGTCTGTCTCTCAACTGTCTGTCTCTCTCACCTGTCCCTCTCCCACCTGTCTGTCTCCCACCTGTCTGTCTCACACCTGTCTCTCTCTCACCTGTCTGTCTGCAGGACACCAAGCTCTCTCTCACCTGTCTGTCTCTCTCACCTGTCTGTCTCTCACCTGTCCCTCTCCCACCTGTCTGTCTCTCACCTGTCTGTCTGTCTCTCTCTCTCACCTGTCTGTCTCTCACCTGTCTGTCTCTCACCTGTCTGTCTCTCTCTCACCTGTCCCTCTCCCACCTGTCTGTCTCCCACCTGTCTGTCTCTCACCTGTCTGTCTCTCACCTGTCTGTCTGCAGGACACCAAGCAGTTCGATGTGTTCCAGGAGTGGACAGACGGTTACGTGCGCTACATCTACAGCGGTGAGAAATCATAATGTGTTTAAAGTGGACCTATCATGCTATATTTGAAACATATATTGTAGGGCCATAGCTATACGAAACATGTCTGTGACGTATCTTTTTCAAAATACCAAACAGATCCTGCATTCTAGCCACGCCTCATTTCGCTCTATTTGCTCTATTCCAGCCCTGTTGTTGCAAGGGCTGATTCTGTGGCAAATGCGCTGCAGCTGACCACGCCCCCGAGGCACGAGTGCCATGTTACCATGCTGTCACCATGCTGTCACCATGCTGTTACCATGCTGTCACCATGCTGTCACCATGCTGTCACCATGCTGTCACCATGCTGTTACCATGCTGTCACCATGCTGTCACCATGCTGTTACCATGCTGTCACCATGCTGTCACCATGCTGTTACCATGCTGTTACCATGCTGTCACCATGCTGTCACCATGCTGTCACCATGCTGTTACCATGCTGTTACCATGCTGTCACCATGCTGTCACCATGCTGTTACCATGCTGTCACCATGCTGTCACCATGCTGTTACCATGCTGTTACCATGCTGTTACCATGCTGTCACCATGCTGTCACCATGCTGTCACCATGCTGTTACCATGCTGTCACCATGCTGTCACCATGCTGTTACCATGCTGTCACCATGCTGTTACCATGCTGTTACCATGCTGTCACCATGCTGTTACCATGCTGTTACCATGCTGTTACCATGCTGTCACCATCCTGTTACCATGCTGTCACCATGCTGTTACCATGCTGTTACCATGCCACGCAACCTCTCATTCCCCTGATAGGTGGAGAGTTGCTCATATAGGCGGAGCACCCCGTTTCTGACGTCAGAACATTTTCAAATCTGTATCAGTCTGGATCAGATCCGTTGCAGCCCCGTTTTTAGAGATTTGGGTATGGAGGAAAAGAGAGGGTTGTGACACACCGGGGACACATATTGATGTATAAAAGACGTACAAAGGTGCATTTTGGATGATAGGTCCCCTTTAAAAACAGGTTAAATACAACATGATGCTAAGCTACATGATGCTAAGCTAACGTCTTGTTTCAGCCGAGGACAAGCAGGGCTCGACATTATAAATGGCCCGCTGGCCCGGAAGCACTATTTAGACACCCCGGGCCAGCATAACGTACTTTCCACATGGTCCTGTGTTATTGGTATTTTGACTAGCAATTTTTTTTAATTGTTTCATTTATCAACGCTACAACATAGCGTTTCGTGAGTCGCTTGTCGTTGTTGGGTGAAAAGCAAACAGCTGTTTGCTGCGGATTGCAGCGCGAGCAGGCTCCCGTGAAATAAAACCTTCACTACAGACTATCGCGCCACCTAACCATTCGCCAAAATGTTTTTAATACCAGCGGTAACCGGCCAAGCGCAGGCCAAAAAACTATCTTCAAATAAAAGAAAGTCACCATGAGGAGTTAAAGGAGAGTGACAGGGAGCATGAGAAGAAGAGGGAGAGAAAGTTTCAGCCAGCTTGATCGATGGAGTTGGCTTCTGGTGGTGCAGTGACACGTCCTGAAACCCTTTTATAATCTATTCAGACCCGGCGCCAGAACAAACCTGAAGGGAGGGCATATGATTTTCATGGGAGGGCACACAAAACCGTCATGTGCTGCGGGCCAGCGGCACAATATATATCAAACAGCAAGGCCAAAAGCATTGCATAAAGACGCACACTTATCACAAATACATACACAAATAAAGGGCAACATAGAAACCACTTTTAAAAGATTGTGTGCGTGGCAGCACAAATACTGGTAAATCACAAGCAAGGCACACTGGGTAAGATGGTAGCTTCCTCAGGAAAGAAATATGGAGATGGAGACGATGAACTGTCTAGCCCGCCTTGGGCATGGTTTATTTTCCTATGCACTGCCTGACTCGGACATGCTGTGGAGTGAATCGTGGTCACCTCTGAGAGAGAGTTGGTTGACAGCTAAAAAAAGCTATAATATCAACGACACGTAATAGCGGTTCCGTGCCAGCTGATTTTTACCAAAGTACTAATTTCCTTATTTGTTTCCTCGCGTATCTCTCTCTCTCCACAACTCTCACATGAAATGTGTTCTTTTGATGCGGCATGCCTTATCAGTCCTCTATCAGTCTGTAATGCGTGTTTCCAGTCGCAAAAACCTTTGACAGTAAAAGCCGCATCAGATGAAGACGTATTGACTTTAAACTGTCTACAGGGGAAACAAAAGGCTGCGTCTGCTTTTAACGAATATTCAAGCCATGGTCTGTTGTTTACCATGCAGTGGCAAAAGTGCGCTTATTTCTTGAAAACAATCAGTTTCACCTGGTTGGGTTTATTAACCCCAAGATCATCTGGGCTGTTGGTCTTTGAGCGGTTGCTGGACCAAAAGTACCTGTTGATGTGCTGCAAGGTAGCATCTGTATTTGGAGGCACCGGCACGGAGGAGGAGGAGGAGGATGGCGGGTGTGGTGCAGGGTGTGGCAACGCAGGTGGTGATGGTAGGGGCACAAGGAGCTGTGCCTTGGAGGACAGCGTTGGTGGCGGCCGCCTTGATGAGTCAAGGCTTGGGCTCGCTAACTCAGCCCCAGGGTTTGCAGAGGTCAAGCTTGTGACATTAAGGCGTGCTGCTGCAACGGCGCAGGTGCAGGGTCGCCAGCAGCTCCATCGGCTGCAGTTCTTTCATCGCTATTTCGTTTTAATAAATCCTTAGACCTTTTAAGCCAGTTTCTGATGTCCATTTTGTAATTCAAACAGAAATGTCTACAGAATGCACAATAAACAAATCCAGAATAGGCGGCAGAGTGTGACGCTGTGATTGGTCTAAATGTGGACGAATCACAAATCACAACAGACACATGAATTAATTTTGACGTAGCCTGCGATTTTTTTTAAGTTACTATCTGACATCACATATATCGGAGCATAAAAGTTCACCGTTTATTTATAATTTTAAAAATTTAAAAAACATATCTTTTTTTTTATAAATAATAAAAAACGTGTTTATAAGGGGAGGGCAGGAATGTCAAATCCCACGGCGCCGGGCATAAATCTATCGATTAGATTTATGTTTCGAAAATGATAAAAGTAGGGTAGACATGTGGAGATTATCCAGCTGAACAAAACGTGCATTTATCAAACAGGTTCGTTTCCACAGACCTTATTTCCAGCTATTTTCCAAAACCCTGTGGAGAAATCCCATTGCTTTCTGTCGAGGGAACCAGCAGCTTACTCCCTGGTTTTAGGACGCGTCACTGCACCTCTCAATATGATGCCAATATAAACAAGGTCTTCTGTTGGCTCTGTACATCAATGACCTCTGCTGACAGGAAGTGAAGAGTAGACAATATAAAGGTATTGGCTTTAGGGAAATGTCCCAGCAGTTTAGGAGAATGAAGGTTCTAATCTAATCTATTACATATTTCTAACTCCTAATGACAGGAAGGCAGAAAGCGCATTATACAAATAATAATAGGCAACTCATAATAATAGCAGACATTTTTTAACAATGACCACAATATCATTATTTTAACAAACCAAATATGAACAATTGAGGAAAATGAGGAAGAACTGATGATTCAAATGTTGTAGTACAAGTAGTAATGTAGTTAGTGCATAAATTACTATTGCAACAAATGTGATTTTTTATGGACGAATGCTCCGGGCCTTACAATGGTGGGGCCAGTGATAATATAATTCCACCGACCCGGAGGTCCAGTGGCTTTTTACCCTTAATGTCTACCCCTGATAAGAACAGAGGCATCTCTCAGGTTAAATACAAGATGATGCTAAGCTACATGATGCTAAGCTACCCTTTGTTTCAGCGGAGGATAAGAACACCCAGAGGCATCTCTCCGGCTGGGCGATGAGGAACACCAACAACCACAACTGTCAGATCCTGAAGAAGTCGTGTTTGGGCGTCGTCGTTTGTTCGCGCGGCTGCTCGCTAACCGACGGCTCGCGGCTAACGCTACGACCCGCCATCTGTGACAAGGCCCGGCAGAAACAGCAGAGTAAGAACCACAACCACAACCACAACTGTTAGAACAAATATAATAACTTGAGCTTGAATCTCTTGATCCATGTATCTGTGATCCTCTCCAGAATGGAGTCATCACATACAGAGCATCAACTAGTTCCTGAACAGTGTCCTTCACATGCTGATATCCAAGAGAGGGAGTTCCTCAGTCACAAGATGGAGGAATAGAAAGCAGTATTCAATGTTTACTTCAGATTAGCTCCATGTCAGAAATGAGCATGCTTGTCATATGTCTCTCTCCATAGAGGCTGAATCATCATGTTCATCACATAGCTATCATATGCCTCAAACAGTCCTGATGCTCTTCTAAGTAATCACACATCCTGTCATGTTCACAGCTACAGTTGATACCTTTGTTAGCATGTTGCTCTCATGTTGGAAGAGGACATTCAGTAGTTTCAGCTGAGCCTGTGTTTGTGTTTTAGAAAAGCTGTGTCCGAGCTGCACCGCCACCCTGGAGCTGCTGCCCTGCAGGGGGCACAGCGGGTACCCCGTCACCAACTTCTGGAGGGTGGACGGGAAGAACATCTTCTTCCAGGTCAGCAGCACAGGCTACAGGCTACAGGCTAGCATGCTAACAGGCTAAAATGCTCGGAGGGCTACATCTAGATCAGGTTTACCTTGAGCATAAAGACCTGATCCTGGAGCCTTGAAACCATCACAGATATGAAGTTAGACCCCCTGAGACTCTTGCTATGAACCCCATCCTCACAGTGTTTTTGTTCCCCATGTTGCCTCCAGGCTAAAGGCGTCCACGATCACCCCCGCCCCGAGTCCAAGTCTGAGACGGAGGCCCGCAGGAGTTCAGTGAAGAGACGGGTCAGCTCCCCCCCGTTCACCCCTAAGAGACGCCTGATGGACCCTCAGGTACAGCAACGCTAGCTGTTCGTTAGCATTAGCTGTTCGTTAGCATTGTTTACTGTTCCTTTATCAGTCTGTTTCCTGTCTCAGGCCCTTGGTCCCGCCCTCCTCTCCTGTGTTGACCCGTCAGACAGGATCTCCTTCATGGAGCCCAACTACTCGCAGCATTACCCAGCATTCCAGAGCCCGGAGCCCTACTACAACCCCCACAATGCACTGGGAGAGGCTCCTCCCACGCTGCAGAAACCAGCCAATCCCAGGCTGTACATGAGCCGGCCTGGATACGACTTCCAGGGATACCTGAGCACGCCTTCCTACCCCATGACCTCCGACCTCTGTGACCCCAGGTCAGCCCCCTAACCTGCAGAACCTATAGAACCTATAGAACCTAAAGAACCTGCAGAACCGAAATAACCAAAATAACCTAAAGAACCTTTAGAACCTAAATAACATAAAGAACCTATAGAACCTTTAGAACCTAAATAACCTAAATAACATAAAGAACCAACATAACCTAAAGAGCCTAAAGAACCTACATAACCTACAGAGCCTAAAGAAACCAAATAACCTAAAGAACCTAAAGAACCTAAAGAACCCAAATAACCCAAATAACCTAAATAACCCAAACAACCTAAAGAACCTACAGAGCCTAAAGAGCTACAGAACCTAAAGAAGCTAAATAACCTACAGAGCCCACAGAACCTAAAGAACCTACAGAGCCCGAGGAACCTACAGAACCTAAAGAACCTACAGAACCTAAAGAACCTATAGAACCTACAGAGCCTAAGGAACCTACAGAACCTAAAGAACCTACAGAGCCTAAAGAACCTGCAGAACCCAAATAACCCAAATAACCTAAATAACCTAAATAACCCAAAGACTCTAAATAACCCAAATACCCTAAATAACATAAAAAAACCTAAAGAATCCAAAGAACCTAAAGAACCCAAAGAACCTAAAGAACCTAAATAACCTAAATAACCCAAAGAACCTAAAGAATCCAAATAACCTAATTAACCCAAAGAACCTAAAGAACCTAAAGAACCTACAGAGCCTAAAGAACCCAAAGAATCCAAATAACCTAAATAACCCAAAGAACCCAAAGAACCCAAATAACCTACAGAACGTAAAGAACCTAAAGAACCTAAAGAACCTAAATAACCTACAGAGCCTAAAGAACCCAAAGAACTTCAAGAATCCAAAGAACCTAAATAACCCAAATAACCCAAATAACCCAAAGAACCCAAAGAACCAACATAACCTACAGAACCTAAATAACCTACAGAGCCTAAATAACCTACAGAACCTACAGAACCTAAATAACCTACAGAACCTACAGAGCCTACAGAGCCTAAAGAGCCTAAAGAACCTACAGAACCTACAGAGCCTAAATAACCTACATAACCTACATAACCTACAGAGCCTAAAGAACCTACAGAACCTAAAGAATCCAAAGAACCCAAAGAACCCAAAGAACCCAATGAACCTAAAGAACCTACAGAGCCTAAAGAACCCAAAGAATCCAAATAACCTAAATAACCCAAAGAACCCAAAGAACCCAAAGAACCCAAATAACCTACAGAACCTAAAGAACCTAAAGAACCTAAAGAACCTAAATAACCTACAGAGCCTAAAGAACCCAAAGAACTTCAAGAATCCAAAGAACCTAAATAACCCAAATAACCCAAATAACCCAAAGAACCCAAAGAACCAACATAACCTACAGAACCTAAATAACCTACAGAGCCTAAATAACCTACAGAACCTACAGAACCTAAATAACCTACAGAACCTACAGAGCCTACAGAGCCTAAAGAGCCTAAAGAACCTACAGAACCTACAGAGCCTAAATAACCTACATAACCTACATAACCTACAGAGCCTAAAGAACCTACAGAACCTAAAGAACCTAAAGAACCCAAAGAACCTAAATAACCCAAATAACCCAAATAACCCAAAAAACCGAAATAACCTAAAGAAACTACAGAGCCTAAAGAACCTACAGAATCTAAATAACCTACAGAACCTAAAGAACCTACAGAACCTAAAGAACCTACAGAACCTAAAGAACCTACAGAGCCTACAGAACCTAAAGAACCTAAGGAACCTACAGAACCTAAAGAACCTACAGAGCCTAAAGAACCTACAGAATCTAAATAACCTACAGAACCTAAAGAACCTACAGAACCTAAAGAACCTACAGAGCCTACAGAACCTAAAGAACCTAAAGAACCTACAGAACCTAAAGAACCTACAGAGCCTAAAGAACCTACAGAATCTAAATAACCTACAGAACCTAAAGAACCTACAGAACCTAAAGAACCTACAGAGCCTAAGGAACCTACAGAACCTAAAGAACCTACAGAGCCTAAAGAACCTACAGAATCTAAATAACCTACAGAACCTAAAGAACCTACAGAACCTAAAGAACCTACAGAGCCTAAGGAACCTACAGAACCTAAAGAACCTACAGAGCCTAAAGAACCTGCAGAACCCAAATAACCCAAATAACCTAAACAACCTAAATAACCCAAAGAACCTAAAGAACCTACAGAACCCAAATAACCCAAATAACCTAAATAACCTAAATAACCCAAAGAACCTAAAGAATCCAAAGAACCTAAATAACCCAAAGAACCTAAAGAACCCAAAGAACCCAAAGAACCCAAAGAACCCAAAGAACCTAAAGAACCCAAATAACCTAAAGAACCTACAGAACCTAAATAACCCAAAGAACCTAAAGAACCCAAATAACATAAAGAACCTACATAACCTAAATAACCTACAGAGCCTAAAGAACCCAAAGAACCTAAAGAATCCAAAGAACCTAAATAACCCAAAGAACCTAAAGAATCCAAAGAACCCAAATAACCCAAAGAACCTAAAGAACCCAAAGAACCCAAATAACCTACAGAACCTAAATAACCTAAATAACCCAAAGAACCTAAAGAACCCAAAGAACCTACAGAACCTACGGAACCTACAGAACCTACAGAGCCTAGAGAACCTACAGAACCTACAGAACCTACATAACCCAAAGAACCTACAGGACCTACAGAGCCTAAAGAACCTAAAGAACCTACAGAACCTACAGAACCTAAAGAACATACAGAACCTAAAGAACCTACAGAGCCTAAAGAACCTACAGAACCTAAAGAACCTGCAGAACCTAAAGAACCTAAAGAACCTACAGAACCTACAGAACCTAAAGAACCTGCAGAATCTACATAACCTGCAGAGCCTACAGAACCTAAAGAACCTAAAGAACCTACAGAGCCTAAAGAACCTAAAGAGCCTAAAGAACCGAGAGAACCTAAAGAACCCAAATAACCTAAGGAACCTACAGAGCCTAAAGAACCTAAAGAACCTAAAGAACCTACAGAGCCTAAAGAACCTAAAGAGCCTAAAGAACCGAGAGAACCTAAAGAACCCAAATAACCTAAGGAACCTACAGAGCCTAAAGAACCTACAGAGCCTAAAGAACCCAAATAACTGAAAGAACCTACAGAGCCTACAGAACCTAAAGAACCTAAATAACCTACAGACTCTACAGAATCTAAAGAACCTAAAGAACCTACAGAACCTGCAGAACCTGCAGAACCTACAGATCCCGCAACCATTTAAAATAAAATCTGGACCGGGTCAATAATACATATATTTAGATAAACAATGTATTCTAAAAGTTTTGTCACCAGAGACAGCGAGCACTAAGCTAATATTCGCTAACGTTGTCAAACCCTCCTGTCTGAATGAGTCTGGTTCCTTCAGAAGTTAGAACCCAAAGTAAACGGGTTCTTCTGATTTAAATAAACGTATCACAGAGATGCAGGAATAAAGCCGCCCTGATGTTTGTTTGTTTGTTTGTTTAAAGTCTGCACTCTGTCAGTCTGAGCACAGATCGATGAACGACTGTTTCCTGATTGGTTTGTTTCTCTGCTAACGTTAGCCTCTCCTGGTCCACAGGGTGAATCCGGTCCTCGGCCCCTCCTCTTCCTCATCTTCCTCCTCAGCGCCACCCCCCTGCTCCTCCTTTGACCCCCAGGCTAAATCCCCCCCCGGCTGGAAGGAGCTCCTGAAGACCTCGACCCCCTACAGCGACAACCACCATTACTACAGCGAGTACCCCTGCCGTTACCCTGGCAATGCCCCGGGGTCCCCAGCAGCCCTGCAGACCATCATCACCACGACCACCAAGGTGAGCCTATCAGGAGAGAGTAGTAACCACTAAGGTGAGCCAATCAGGAGAGAGTAGGAGTAACCACCAACTGAGGGTCCAATCAGGAGAGAGTAGGAGTGTCCACCAAGGTGAAGGTCTAATCAGGAGAGAGTACGAGTAACCACCAAGGTGAGCGTCCAATCAGGAGAGAGTAGGAGTAATCAATAAGGTGAGCGTCCAATCAGGAGAGAGTAGGAGTAATCAACAAGGTGAAGGTCCAATCAGGAGAGACTAGGAGTAACCACCAACTGAGGGTCCAATCAGGAGAGAGTAGTAACCACCAAGGTGAGCGTCCAATCAGGAGAGAGTAGGAGTAATCAATAAGGTGAGCGTCCAATCAGGAGAGAGTAGGAGTAATCAATAAGGTGAGCGTCCAATCAGGAGAGAGTAGGAATAATCAACAAGGTGAGCATCCAATCAGGAGAGAGTAGGAGTAATCAATAAGGTGAGCGTCCAATCAGGAGAGAGTAGGAATAATCAACAAGGTGAGCATCCAATCAGGAGAGAGTAGGAGTAACCACCAACTGAGGGTCCAATCAGGAGAGAGCAGGAGTAATCAACAAGGTGAGGGTTCAATCAGGAGAGAGTAGTAACCACCAACTGAGGGTCCAAACAGGAGAGAGTCGGAGTAACCACCAAGGTGAGCGTCCAATCAGGAGAGAGTAGTAACCACCAACTGAGGGTCCAATCAGGAGAGAGTAGGAGTAACCCCCAAGGTGAGCATCCAATCAGGAGAGAGTAGGAGTAACCACCAAGGTGAGGGTCAATTATGGACGTTGGAACCC
>NC_136911.1:24344452-24419452 GCF_949606895.1 Notothenia rossii | reverse complement strand
GAAAAAGCCAGAAGAGCTCTTAATGCAATTAAGAGAACATTTTATAATGTCCAAACTCCAATTCAAATCTGGCTCAAAATCTTTGATAGTGTGATCCAGCCCATTGCGCTGTACGGTAGTGAAGTATGGGGTCCACTCAGTCACCAGAGCTATACCCGCTGGGACAAACATCCAACAGAGTCTTTCCATGCAGAATTCTGCAGATACATTTTACGTGTTCAGAGAAAAACACCAACAAATGCATGTAGAGCAGAATTAGGCAGATACCCACTGATCATTAACACTCAAAAGAGAGCACTGACATTCTTTAACCACCTTAGATCCAGCCCCCGAGACACCCTCCACTCCAAAGCCCTCCAAAGCCAAGAGCTAACCCCAGAGAAGAGTCCCCTATGTCAGCTGGTGCTGAGGCTAACTGCCCCCTCTCAGAGCCACTCTGACCAGTCTCTCAACAACACTGCTCTCCAAACACCAATCACAGTCAAACGCATTATAACACAATGTAAAGACAACTATTTACAACATTGGGAAGAAGAAACTAAAAGCCAAAGTAGATTAGAATGTTACCTGGCTCTAAACAGAGAGTATGAGCTGGCAGAGTATCTCTCTACTGTCAGAGATAGAAAGCAGAGACAGATCCTAACCAAGTACAGGCTCAGTGACCACAAACTGCCAATCGAAACAGGAAGACTCAAAAGATCCTGGCAACCAAAAGAGAACAGAACATGTGGTCACTGTACGACAGGTGAGACTGAGACAGAGATGCACTTCCTCCTGAAGTGCCAAACATTCAACGAAGTAAGGAGCATTTATTGGAACAAGTTGAACTCTGTAATCCCAGGTTTCAAGGAGGTTGATGACCTCTCAAGACTGAGAGTACTCCTAGGAGAAGGAGACAAGGCACACCTTGCTGCCCAATATGTATACACATGCCACAACCTGAGGGACAGTGAATGAGACTCACACACACACACACACACACACACACACACACACACACACACACACACACACACACACACACACGTGTTGAAATGTAATTGTATCACTGTATATATATATCATCAATAATATGTAAAAATTGGAAATGTCTGTTAATGTTGTTAATTATTTTGTATTGTGATGCTTTGGCAACATTGTTTAATTTAACTTTCATGCCAATAAAGCCCCTTTGAATTGAATTGAAAGAGAAAGAGAGGAGAGAGAGGGAGGAGAGAGAGGAGAGAGGAGAGAGCGAGAGAGAGGGGAGAGAGGAGAGAGGAGAGAGAGAGGAGAGAGAGAAAGAGAGAGAGAGAGAGAGAGGAGAGAGAGGAGAGAGAGAGGAGAGAGAGAAAGAAAGAGAGAGAGAGGAGAAAGAGAGGAGAGAGAGAGAGATAGATAGGAGAGAGAGACAGGAGAGAGAGGAGAGAGAGAGAGAGAAAGAGAGAGGAGAGAGAGACAGGAGAGAGAGGAGAGAGAGAGAGAGAGAGAGGGAGAGGGAGAGAGGGGAGAGAGGAGAGAGGAGAGAGAGGAGAGAGAGGAAGAGAGAGAGAGGAGAAAGAGAGGAGAGAGAGAGAGAGAGAGATAGGAGAGAGAGACAGGAGAGAGAGGAGAGAGAGAGAGAGAAAGAGAGAGGAGAGAGAGAGAGAGAGGGGAGAGGGAGGAGAGAGGGGAGAGAGGAGAGAGAGAGGAGAGAGAGAAAGAGAGAGAGAGAGAGGGAGAGGAGAGAGACAGAGGAGAAAGAGAGGAGAGAGAGAGAGAGAGATAGGAGAGAGAGACAGGAGAGAGAGGAGAGAGAGAGAGAAAGAGAGAGGAGAGAGAGACAGGAGAGAGAGGAGAGAGAGAGAGAGAGAGGGGAGAGAGAGGAGAGAGGAGAGAGAGAAAGAGAGAGAGAGAGGGAGAGGAGAGAGACAGAGGAGAAAGAGAGGAGAGAGAGAGGAGAGAGAGAGAAAGAGAAAGAGAGGAGAGAGAGGGAGGAGAGAGAGGAGAGAGGAGAGAGCGAGAGAGAGGGGAGAGAGGAGAGAGGAGAGAGAGAGAGAGAGGAGAGAGAGAAAGAGAGAGAGAGAGAGGAGAGAGAGGAGAGAGAGAGGAGAGAGAGAAAGAAAGAGAGAGAGAGGAGAGAGAGGAGAGGGAGAGAGGGGAGAGAGGAGAGAGGAGAGAGAGAGAGAGGAGATGGAGAGAGGGGAGAGAGGAGAGAGAGAGAGAGAGAGAGAGAGAGAGAGAGAGGAGAGAGAGAGGAGAGAAAGAGAGGAGAGAGGGGAGAGGAGAGAGAGAGGGGAGAGAGGAGAGAGAGAGGAGAGGGAGAGAGGGGAGAGAGGAGAGAGAGAGGAGAGGAGAGAGGGGAGAGAGGAGAGAGAGAGAGGAGAGGGAGAAAGGGGAGAGGGGAGAGAGGAGAGAGGAGAGAGAGGAGAGGGAGAGAGGGGAGAGAGGGGAGAGAGGAGAGAGAGGAGAGAGAGAGAGGGGAGAGAGGAGAGAGAGAGGAGAGAGAGAGAGAGAGGTAATAACAGACATACAAGATATAAACAGAAGTATTGGGACGCCCCTCTGAATCATTGAAGGTGTTTCCTTCACTCTCACAGCCTCAGGTGAATCAAGCACCCTGAGTCTGTGTGAAGTATTACTCTGTAATAGCACCCTTACTCCATGTTTAATGGTACGTCCCATTGTGCACCCTTACTCCATGTTTAATGGTACGTCCCATTGTGCACCCTTACTCCATGTTTAATGGTACGTCCCATTGTGCACCCTTACTCCATGTTTAATGGTACGTCCCATTGTGCACCCTTACTCCATGTTTAATGGTACGTCCCATTGTGCACCCTTACTCCATGTTTAATGGTACGTCCCATTGTGCACCCTTACTCCATGTTTAATGGTACGTCCCATTGTGCACCCTTACTCCATGTTTAATGGTACGTCCCATTGTGCACCCTTACTCCATGTTTAATGGTACGTCCCATTGTGCACCCTTACTCCATGTTTAATGGTACGTCCCATTGTGCACCCTTACTCCATGTTTAATGGTACGTCCCATTGTGCACCCTTACTCCATGTTTAATGGTACGTCCCATTGTGCACCCTTACTCCATGTTTAATGGTACGTCCCATTGTGCACCCTTACTCCATGTTTAATGGTACGTCCCATTGTGCACCCTTACTCCATGTTTAATGGTACGTCCCATTGTGCACCCTTACTCCATGTTTAATGGTACGTCCCATTGTGCACCCTTACTCTATGTTTAATGGTACGTCCCATTGTGCACCCTTACTCCATGTTTAATGGTACGTCCCATTGTGCACCCTTACTCCATGTTTAATGGTACGTCCCATTGTGCCCCCTTACTCCATGTTTAATGGTACGTCCCATTGTGCACCCTTACTCCCTGTTTAATGGTACGTCCCATTGTGACGTCATAAGCAAGCGCGGAGCGATATATGTTTTGTTGATTACGCAGCACTGCCATGCTGCGTAATCAACATGGCCCTGAATCAATGGATGAGAGAACAATGACTGTTCATACTTTATGAGTTTAACAGGTTATGGGCCCAGGCAAAGTTGGACTCATGTTAGTTTTCCGGAAGAAGTTAAACGTGAAGTATTACACGGGACTTCTACAAACTATGTGGACCAATAAGTAAAGAAGTGGCGGGAGATATTACACACGACGTATTACGTGAGAACCCAATGCTAACAAGCTAGTTTAGCAAGCTAATCGCTGCGCTAACAAGACGGCAAGCAGAGCAACGGGAGTTTTCGCGCCACAACTTTTGTTCGATGGAACCGACGATAAGTATGACCTTTGGGAAACAAGATTCTTAGGCTGCCTACATATCCTGAAATGAAAAGAAAGTATTCTCCATGAACCCACTGGAAATAGTCCTGAACAGCAGAAGACAGGAGAAAGAATGCTGATTGCTTTGCTGAGCTAATAAGACTGATAGATGATAAAAGCCTATCACTGATAAGGCTCTAAGAATATTGAAAGAACATTATTCTGGAAAAAGTGAACCACGGATAATAAACCTCTACACGTCGTTGACCAAGCTACACATGACACACAGCGAAAGTGTTACCGACTACCTTATACGGGCGGAGAACATTAGCACGGCTTTGAGGGGAACAGGTGGGACTCATACTCGCCATGGTAATAGGAGGAGTACCAGACACCTTTAAGCCACAGGCTGTTCATGTAACGCAGAAAGAAGGTGACGTTACATTCATAGACTTCAAAAGGAGACTGCGTGGATATGAAGAGGCAGAAACATTAAAGATAAAAGAAACCACAGATGACAGAGGCCCCGGCAGGATGTCTGCTAACTACAGAAAAGAAGAAGATGCTAACCTTATATGCTACAAATGTGGATTAAGAGGGCATACGGTAAGAACATGTTACAGAAAAGTGTGGTGTGGTTACTGCAGAAATAACACAGACGAAGAATCCCTGTGCAAGAAAAAAGGGGGACAAGATGGTGTCAGAAAAGTGACAGAGGAGGAAAACAGCGAACAAGACCAATTGTTCAAGGCAAAGCACCCGAAGAGCGGGAGGCCTCCAGACCACTTAGAGATGAGAGGCATCATGGTGGACGCTGGAGCAACATCCCACATCGTGAACCATATTGAAAAGTTTGACAGCTTTGACGACTCATTCCTTTCAGGGACACATTCAGTGGAGTTAGCTGACGGGACCAAATGAAGCGGAATAGCACAACGCAGAGGAACAGCGATCGTGCATCTGATAGACAACACTGGACGACAGCACAGCTACGGGATGCACTGTCCATACCTTCATACCCACATGACATCTTCTCTGTGGCAAGAGCGGCAAATGGAGGAGCGACAATCACCTTCAAGAAAGGAGAAAGCCACATGGTTACCAAGGACAGTAGCAGGTTTGACTTCCACGAGAGTGGACGTTTGTATTACTTGCCAACTGTTAAAGAAAATGTTGAAAAATGTATTATTATATATAATATATTATTATTATTGTGTCAGTCTAAGGAAGCTCTCTGATCTCATGGAGAACAAAGAAACAACCAACAGTGGCATTACCCACCTGTGAGGCAGAATACATGTCTTTAGCATCAGCTATACAAGAATGTATCTGTTTAGATCAGCTACTCAAAGGTATACACACATACCAGAATGCACGAACAAAGGTGTACGAGGACAACCAAGGTACTATAGCCCTTGTCAAAAACCAAAGGAGCAAACACATCGTACCATTTCATTAGGGAAACTGTGAATAACGAAAAGTGAACTTTGGAGTACTGCCCTACTGAGTTAATGATTGCTGATGTCATGACCAAGCCAGTGTTACGTGCTCCCCTCCTGTTTGTCTCTTTCTGTCTCCCTGCTGCACAGACACAGCTGGTCCGCCCTGGCTCCCCCCCCCCCCCCCCCCCCCCAGGTGTCCCAATTATGTTCAGCTGGGGACTTGAAAAGCAGAAGCTGCAGGAGAAGATGTCGGTTCCCCATTCTTAACGTCGGAGGAGGATTTCCGTGGTACTCCTTCTTCTGCTTCAGGATCTGTAGATTCTCCTACGGCCCGTGGTGTGGCTGGCCCAGGCCCCCTTTGTCCTTTTGTTTGTTTTCCTGTCCTCCAGCGCATTGTTCGTTTGCCGGTTGGCCATGAAGTACGGATGTATCAATAAATGAACACCGTTAAATACTGAGTGTTTGTTGTGTTGTTTTCTATGTTGCGGTTCTCCCCAACGAGTCTCTACCATTACGTAGAGGGCGGGTCGTAAAATATGGGGGCTCATCCTAACGCTGTCTCGGGCAGGTGGATAGTGCTTCTTGTTTGTATACGGCGTAGAGCCGCTTGTGTGGTAGCCTAACTGGTATCAGTGTTGTTGTTGTTTCTTTGGGGGGAAGTTTAACTTGAAGAATTGCGTTATGGATTTGATCTCGAGGGGTTTGTTGCTGGTCCAACACGGGGGGAGTTGGATGCATGTAGTGAGCAACAACTTGAGTTAGTCGCAGGCAGGTTTGAAATTCAGATTAGTAAACAGAGCAGGAAGCAGGTAGTTAAGGAACGGCTGTTGGCTGCACTCATAGAACAGGAAGTGTTGTCGGAGGAAGCGGGTGTTGGCTCATCCAAAGACGAGGAAACAGAGGTCGCTCCGACAATGAGCGAGCATCAGCTTCAGCTGGAGCTACGAAAGCTGATGATTAGAGAGAAGGAGATGGACAACAAACTGAGAGAGAAGGAAATCGACGGTAATCTCGAAATCAGGAAACTAGAGGAGGAGTCTAATCGGATGTGTCGTTTGAAGGAGCTGGAGTTACATTAACGCACCAAACTCAGCCGTTGGGGCCTGCACAATCACAAGAATTTGATGTGGGTAAATACACTAGATTTATCCCAGTATTCCATGAGAGAGACATTGACAATTACTTTATTATTTTTGAGCAGGTTGCAACGTCCCTGACATGGCCTAGGGATATGTGGACGGTTATGCTTCAGTGCGTGCTCACAGGAAAAGCACAGGAGGTTTATGCTGCATTGCCTGACGAAGCTAGTCTGGATTATGAGCAGGTCAATCTTGCGTGCCTATGAGCTAGTGCCAGAGGCCTATGGACAGAGGTTTCGTAATTCCCAAAAAATTGACTCTCAGGCGTATGTGGAATTCGCCCGTGAGAAAGAGGTTTTGTTTGATGCTCGTCGACGGGGGTAAAAACTCTAGAGGATCTAAGAACGTTGATGCTCATGGAAGAGTTTTAAAGCTGTTTGCCTGACAGAGTAGCCACATACCTTAACGAGCAAAAACCCGTTAAACTGTTTGATGCGGCAGTTTTGGCTGACGAGTTTGCACTCACTCACAAATCTGTCTTCAGTGAGAGGGGTAGGGGGCAGACCCGGTTTGGTGACAACAAAGTCAGGGAAAGCACATCCTCCGCTAACTTGCCGTTACAGGCCAGCGGGTCAGGGAATGAGGTGAATTGGTCCAAATGTAGAGTTGAAAGTAGCGGCGATGTGGACCTGTCGGACAGCTTTATGGCTACAGAGCTGGATATGCCAATCGGTTTCACTCCCCAGCGGTGTCAGGGTAGGACAACTGATACGATAGACCTCGGGGCTGTGCCTGTGGCACGTCAGCAATTGGTGTGTGACCAAAGAGCGGATGCAGAATTAGCATTACTGTTGGAAGAGGCGGTATCAGAAGGTGTCACGGGCTCTCGGGGGTACTTTCTTAAAGACGGGGTGCTTATGCGTAAGTGGAGCCTGCTCTTTGCTTCACCAGGTGATGATTGGAGGGTGATAAAACAAGTGGTGGTCCCGTCGAAATATCGTTGTGAGATCCTAAATTTGGCTCATGATCCTCAGCTTGCTGGCCACCTGGGTATTAATAAAACCTACGACCGAGTGTTGCGCAACTTCTTCTGGCCGGGTCTGAAGAGGGATGTGGTGCAGTATTGTAAAACTTGCCATGTGTGCCAGGTTTCAGGGAAGCCCAATCAAACAATCCCACCTGCACCGTTGTATCCCATCCCGGCTGTAGGTGAGCCTTTTGAGCGGGTGATCGTGGACTGTGTTGGCCCCTTTCCGCGTAGTAAATCTGCGTGTTTGTTGTGTTGTTTTCTATGTTGCGGTTCTCCCCAACGAGTCTCTACCATTACGTAGAGGGCGGGTCGTAACACCAGCTACAAAGCTACAGCTAAAGAGGTTTGCTCAAGACACTTAAAAGTGCACAAATGTATTCACATTGTTAAGGCAAAAGAGAAGTCTTATTATATTGTTGTTTTGTTTTCATGTAACCAATAGAGTTAAAGTTGAGTGGGAGTGTTAAGTATTACTTTGTAATAGCACCCTTACTCCATGTTTAATGGTACGTCCCATTGTGCACCCTTACTCCATGTTTAATGGTACGTCCCATTGTGCACCCTTACTCCATGTTTAATGGTACGTCCCATTGTGACGTCATAAGCAAGCGCGGAGCGATATATGTTTTGTTGATTACGCAGCACTGCCATGCTGCTGGTTCATGACCCTGAATAAATGGATGAGAGAACAATGACTGTTCATACTTTATGAGTTTAACAGTCTGTCTTTACAAACATTAGTGAAAGTTCTCCTAGATATTCCACCATCAGCTGTGAGTGGTGTTACTGCGAAGAGGAAACGTTTAGGATCCACAAACACTCAGCCAGGATGCACAATGATGTAAAAACTGGACTCTGGAGCTCCGGGACCCATCAGGCTCCTCTATCCGTCTGATCAATCAATCAATGTTTATTTATACAGCCCAATATCACAAATGTTACATTTGTCTCAGTGGACTTCACAGTTTGTACAGAATATCAGTATGACAATACGACACCCTCTGTCCTCAGACCCTCTGTCCTTAGACCCTCTGTCCTTAGACCCTCTGTCCTTAGACCCTCTGTCCTTAGACCCTCTGTCCTTAGACCCTCTGTCCTCAGACCCTCTGTCCTTAGACCCTCTGTCCTCAGACCCTCTGTCCTTAGAGCCTCTGTCCTCAGACCCTCTGTCCTTAGACCCTCTGTCCTCAGACCCTCTGTCCTTAGACCCTCTGTCCTTAGACCCTCTGTCCTCAGACCCTCTGTCCTTAGACCCTCTGTCCTCAGACCCTCTGTCCTTAGAGCCTCTGTCCTCAGACCCTCTGTCCTTAGACCCTCTGTCCTTAGACCCTCACATAGTACAAGGAAAAACTTCCAGAGAAACCCCACAGTTAAAGGGGAACATGGAGAAACCTCAGGGAGAGCAACAGAGGAGGGATCCCTCTCCCAGGACGGACAGACGTGCAATATATGCCGTGTGTAAATTGAAAAGATAATACATTTGCAACATAGGTAGACCAAATGTTTGGAAATGCATGTGTGTATAATAGGAAGATGAATCCACGAGGATATCCATCCAGGACTTATGATCCAGGACCACAGCCACGACTCAAGATCCAGGACTCGCGATCCATGACACAGGACCGCAGGATCATCCATGACTCCGGATGCCGGCATATATAGACACCAAAAAGAAAGACATTTGGGGAAGCTGGGTTAATGGGAACATGAGAGTACACAGGTATAGACAGAGAGAAGGAAGAAGTAAGATGTCCCCCGACAAACTAAGCCTATATCATTAAAACTAGGGGCTGAATCTAATCAGCCCTAACTATAAGCTTTATCAAAAAGGAAGGTCTTAAGCGCAATCTTAAAAACGGATAGGGTGTCTGCCGTCCGAACACAAACTGGAAGCTGATTCCACAAAAGTGGAGCTTGATAAGAAAAGGCTCTGGCTCCCATTGTACTTTTAGAGACTCTAGGAACAACCAACAACCCTGCATTCTTGGAACGCAATGCCCTAGTAGGCCAGTAGGGTATAATGAGTTCTTTAAGGTAAGATGGCGCCTGCCCATTAAGGGCTTTGTAGGTGAGAAGAAGAATTTTAAATTCTATCCTGTGTTCTATAGGGAGCCAGTGTAAGGCAGCCAGAACAGGAGTAATGTGGTCCCTTTTCCTAACTCTGGTTAGTACACGAGCTGCAGCATTTTGAATCAGCTGAAGAGACTTGACTGACTTCTTGGTACACCCTGATAATAAGGAGTTACAATAATCCAGCCTTGAAGTAACAAATGCATGGACTAGATTCTCTGCATCGTTTTGAGGCAAGATATGCCTGATTTTGGCAATGTTACGTAGATGGAAGTAGGCGGTCCTTGAAATTGATTTTATGTGGGCGTTAAAGGATAAATCCTGATCAAATATAACACCAAGATTCCTTTCAGTCTCACTGGAGGCCAAATTAATGCCATCCATAGTTAATATATCTTTAGATAATTTGTTTCGTAGATTCTTTGGGCCAAGTACAATAACTTCAGTTTTGGTCGTGTTTAACATCAAAAAGTTTAAGGTCATCCACGTTTTTAAGTCCTTGAGGCAGTCTTGAATTTTATTTAGATGATTAATTTCATCAGGCTTGATTGATAAATATAGTTGAGTATCATCCGAATAACAATGAAAGTTTACAGAATGATTCCTTATAATATTGCCTAACGGAAGCATATATAATGTCTGATGGACCAATCACGCTCCTCTATCCGTCTGATGGACCAACCTGGAGAACGTTACCTGCCTGACTGCAACGTGCAGACAGTAACGTGCTGCCTGTAACGTGCTGACCGTAACATGCTGACTGTAACGTGTTGCCCGTAACGTGCTGACCGTAACGAGCTGACTGTAACGTACTGACCGTAACGTGCGGACCGTAACGTGCTGACCGTAACGTGCTGACCGTAACGTGCTGACTGTAACGTACTGACCGTAACGTGCTGACCGTAACGTGCTGACCGTAACGTGCTGACCGTAACGTGCTGACCGTAACGTGCTGCCCGTAACGTGCTGACCGTAACGTGCTGACTGTAACGTACTGACTGTAACGTGCTGACTGTAATGTGCTGACTAACGTACTGACTGTAACGTGCTGACTGTAACGTGCTGACCGTAACGTGCTGACCGTAACGTGCTGAACGTAACGTGCTGACCGTAACGTGCTGACCGTAATGTGCTGACCGTAACGTGGTGACTGTAACATGCTGTAACGTGCTGACCGTAACGTGCTGACCGTAACGTGCTGACCGTAACGTGCTGACCGTAACGTGCTGACTGTAACGTGCTGCCTGTAACGTGCTGACCGTAACGTGCTGACTGTAACGTACTGACTGTAACGTGCTGACTGTAATGTGCTGACTAACGTACTGACTGTAACGTGCTGAACGTAACGTGCTGACTGTAATGTGCTGACTAACGTACTGACTGTAACGTGCTGACTGTAATGTGCTGACTAACGTACTGACTGTAACATGCTGAACGTAACGTGCTGACCGTAACGTGCTGACTGTAACGTGCTGCCTGTAACGTGCTGACCGTAACGTGCTGACTGTAACGTACTGACTGTAACGTGCTGACTGTAATGTGCTGACTAACGTACTGACTGTAACGTGCTGACTGTAACGTGCTGACCGTAACGTGCTGACCGTAACGTGCTGACCGTAACGTGCTGACCGTAACGTACTGACCGTAACGTGCTGAACGTAACGTGCTGACCGTAACGTGCTGACCGTAATGTGCTGACCGTAACGTGGTGACTGTAACATGCTGTAACGTGCTGACCGTAACGTGCTGACTGTAACGTGCTGACTGTAACGTACTGACTGTAACGTGCTGTAACGTGCTGACTGTAACGTGCTGCCCGTAACGTGCTGACCGTAACGTGCTGACTGTAACGTACTGACCGTAACGTACTGACCGTAACGTGCTGACTGTAACGGGCTGACTGTAACGTACTGACTCTAACGTGCTGACCGTAACGTGCTGACCGTAACGTACTGACCGTAACGTACTGACCGTAACGTGCTGACCGTAACGTACTGACCGTAACGTACTGACCTTAATGTGCTGACCGTAACGTGCTGCCCGTAACGTGCTGACCGTAACGTGCTGACCGTAACGTGCTGACCGTAACGTACTGACTGTAACGTGCTGACCGTAACGTGCTGACCGTAACGTGCTGACTGTAACGTACTGACTGTAACGTGCTGACCGTAACGTGCTGACCGTAACGTGCTGACTGTAACGTGCTGTAACGTGCTGACCATAACGTGCTGACTGTAACGTGCTGTAACGTGCTGACCGTAACGTGCTGACTGTAACGTGCTGTAACGTGCTGACCGTAACGTGCTGACTGTAACGTGCTGACTGTAACGTACTGACTGTAACGTGCTGTAACGTGCTGACTGTAACGTGCTGACTGTAACGTGCTGACTGTAACGTACTGACTGTAACGTGCTGACCGTAACGTGCTGACCGTAACGTGCTGACCGTAACGTGCTGACCGTAACGTGCTGTAACGTGCTGACCGTAACGTACTGACTGTAACGTGCTGTAACGTGCTGACTGTAACGTGCTGACCGTAACGTACTGACCGTAACGTGCTGATCGTAACGTGCTGACCGTAACGTGCTGACCGTAACGTGCTGACCGTAACGTGCTGACTGCAACGTGCTGACCATAACGTGCTGACCCTAACGTGCTGACCGTAACGTGCTGACTGTAACGTGCTGACTGCTAACACGCCTGACCCACAGAAACACTCCTAATCCACAGAAACACTCCTGACCCACAGAAACACTCCTGACCCACAGAAACACTCCTGACCCACAGAAACACTCCTATCCCACAGAAACACTCTTGACCCACAGAAACACTCCTACCCCACAAAAACACTCCTGACCCACAGAAACACTCCTGACCCACAGAAACACTCTTAACCCACAGAAACAATCCTGACCCACAGAAACACTCCTAACCCACAGAAACACTCCTACCCCACAGAAACACTCTTACCCCACAGAAACACTCCTGACCCACAGAAACACTCCTAACCCACAGAAACACTCCTGACCCACAGAAACACTCCTAACCCACAGAAACACTCCTGACCCAAAGAAACACTCCTATCCCACAGAAACACTCCTACCCCACAGAAACACTCCTACCCCACAGAAACACTCCTGACCCACAGAAACACTCCTACCCCACAGAAACACTCCTGACCCACAGAAACACTCCTGACCCACAGAAACAATCCTGACCCACAGAAACACACTCCTGACCCACAGAAACACTCCTGACCCACAGAAACACTCCTAACCCACAGAAACACTCCTGACCCACAGAAACACTCCTACCCCACAGAAACACTCCTGACCCACAGAAACACTCCTGACCCACAGAAACACTCCTAACCCACAGAAACACTCCTGACCCACAGAAACACTCCTACCCCACAGAAACACTCCTACCCCACAGAAACACTCCTGACCCACAGAAACACTCCTGACCCACAGAAACACTCCTACCCCACAGAAACACTCCTGATCCACAGAAAAGCCTTCCCAGAGCAGCGGAAGCTGCTAGGGCTGCTGCAGCTGAATGTGTAGAGGCCTCGTGATCAGAGATCCTCCTGCTTCCATCACCTGTCTCCTCTCAGGTGATCGCTCAGCACACTCTTTAAAACAGAGGCTCAAAGCTGTACCTGCTAACACTACACTTCCTGTTTACTCCCCCCAGAGCATCATGGGAACTGTAGTTCAAACTCATCCATAAAAAGATGCTATTAATGAACAATGTATCAACATTTGAATAAAGTCAGAGCTGCAGAGGATTCAAAGTGAAGAGGATGATGAAGGGGAGATGATGATGATGATGATGATGAAGGGGGGTAAGGATGATGAAGATGATGAGTATGATGATGAAGATGAGGATGATGATGTTGATGGGGGGCCCCTATAAACAAGGATCTGCTGCAGAGAGAAATGTAAATCATATCGGCTTCAAAGCTAAAGAAGCAAAACTCTGGGAAGATGAAAGATAATAATATCAAACTGTGTGTGTGTGTGTGTGTGTGTGTGTGTGTGTGTGTGTGTGTGTGTGTGTGTGTGTGTGTGTTGGTGCCGTGAGAAGCGTTATCTTGTTAAAGGGACAGGACAGTGCCGGTCTGATCGTAATCGCTCGTCTCTCAGCAGGAAGCTCAGACGCTGATTCATCACACACACACACACACACACACACACACACACACACACACACACACACACACACACACACACACACACACACACACACACACACACACACACACACACACACACACACACACACACACACACACACACACACACACACACACACACACACACACACACACACACACACACACACACAATATACATCCCGGCTCATGGAACTGATTCTCTTTAGATCTGAATCTGAGTGTCTTTAGGACTCAGCAGGGTCCTCTCACCTGGCTACAGGTAAGTGTAGCTGCAGGTGCCCCCAGGTGAGCGTTTCCCCAGGTGAGAGGACCCTGCAGGTGAGGGGACCCTGCAGGTGAGGGGACCCTGCAGGTGGCTCTGAGGTACTGCAGGTCTCCAGATTAGGGGAACCCAGGTGAAAGGACCCCCAGGTGAGGGTCTCCCAGGTGAGGGGACCCTGCAGGTGAGGGGACCCTGCAGGTGAGGGGACCCTGCAGGCGGCTCTGAGGTACTGCAGGTCTCAAGATGAGGGGACCCTGCAGGCGGCTCTGAGGTACTGCAGGTCTCAAGATGAAGGGACCCTGCAGGCGGCTCTGAGGTACTGCAGGTCTCAAGATGAAGGGACCCTGCAGGAGGCTCTGAGGTACTGCAGGTTTCCAGATGAAGGGACCCTGCAGGTGGCTCTGAGGTACTGCAGGTCTCCAGGTGAGGGGACCCTGCAGGTGGCTCTGAGGTACTGCAGGTCTCCAGATGAGGGGACCCTGCAGGTGGCTCTGAGGTACTGCAGGTCTCCAGGTGAGTTAGTGTTGCAGTGTTATCTGATGCAGGTGAATCAGTTCATGCTGAGGGCAGGATGTTATCACTTCCCATGATGCATCAGCAGTTGTTTATGTGGACCAGTCGTACCTGTTTCCTTTGATCTTCAGTCCTCTATCTGCCGCTCTTCATCTCTAATCTCTTCATCTTCTTCATCTCTCTTCAGCACGTAGGCACTCCGTCACTAACGCTGAGGCCCTAGTGGACAAACTGTGGAACTGCAGCTCTGTGACATCACCGGGCCAACGAAACCTTCCCATTGGCTTAGAGGGAGTCAGAGCGGGGGATAGGAGGTGGGGCTTAGAGGTAGGAGGCGGGGTTTAACGTTAGTTAAACGTCAGGCTATGATTGGGTACTTCTGCTCTCGAACAGGGTTCTGGTTCAGGTTCAGATTCAGGTCCAGGATCAGGTTCTGGTTCAGATTCAGATTCAGATTCATGTCCAGTATCAGGTTCTGGTTCAGATTCAGATTCAGATTCAGGTCCAGGATCAGGTTCAGGTTCTGGTTCAGATTCAGGCCCAGGATCAGGTTCTGGTTCTGGTTCAGGTTCAGGTTCAGATTCAGGTCCAGGATCAGGTTCTGGTTCTGGTTCAAGTTCGGGTTCAGATTCAGGTCCAGGATCAGGTTCTGGTTCAGTTTCAGTTTCAGGTCCAGTATCAGGTTCTGGTTCAGGATCAGGTTCTGGTTCAGGTCTAGGTCTCTCAGGTCTGGGTGTCTCAGGTCTGGGTGTCTCTTGTTGTTCTTCTGTTTTTCTGTATTATTGTGTTTCTCTGTTGGAGAAGCCTGTGACCTAAGATTTTCATCGACATAACTGTAGCTATGTTCATATGACAAATAAAGAACCTTGAACCTTGAACCTTGAACCTTGAACCTTGAACCTTGGTGTTTTGACAGGACAGGAAGTCTGTGGACGAGTGACGAAGATATTTGAGTTTCTCTAAACGAGACAAGTCTGAACCTGAAAGGGGGGGGCAACGGTTCTCAATTAAAGTTGCTAAACTCACATACCTTATAAAACAATACAGTGTGTGTGTGTGTATGTTTGTTAGTGTGTGTGTGTGTGTGTGTGTGTGTGTGTGTGTGTGTGTGGTGTGTGTGGTGTGTGGTGTGTGGTGTGTGGTGTGTGGTGTGTGTGTGTGTGTGTGTGTGTGTGTGTGTGTGTGTGTGTGTGTTGCTCCTATTCTTCTGTGGTGAAACACAGGAAGTGGTTTAAAAGAAGAAACAAAGAGATTAAAAGATTTAAACCAGAATCATAAACACACACACACACACACACACACACACACACACACACACACACACACACACACACACACACACACACACACACACACACACACACACACACACACACACACACACACACACACACACACACACACACACACACACACACACACACACACACACACACACACACACAGTGTTACAATAGGCAGCTTACAGGTGATGTTTTGAATAAAAGTGTGTGTGTGTGTGTGTGTGTGTGTGTGTGTGTGTGTGTGTGTGTGTGTGTGTGTGTATCAGCTCAGGTGTGTCACATGATGGATGTTGTGTCTCTGTCCCTGTCACTGATCCAGATCAGGAATGTCACACACACACACACACACACACACACACACACACACACACACACACACACACACACACACACACACACACACACACACACACACACACACACACACACATACTTTCCTATCTCTTTTAAAATAATAAATCTCTCTTCAAACAGGAAAGCGTTTCTCAAAAAGAAGAAATGGAAATAACAAAATGAATGTTTTTAAATGTTTACAGAATGATAGAAACACAGATGATGAAATAAAATAAAATCTGATTCAAAAGAAGAATTGTATATCTGTGTGTGTAATACTTGCTGGGACTGTTGTGTTTCTGAGGTTAATGAGGCGGTGATCACACACACACTCACACACACACACACACACACACACACACACACACACACACACACACACACATACAGTAACCTGAGAGCATCACACACACCTGGCGGCTCACCTGTGTTCGCTGTAAACACAGAAACTCATAAAAACACTTTCTCTCCGACTTCCACTGACCGCTAACACTCTACTGTTCTATATATATATATATATACAGGACTGTCTCAGAAAATTAGAATATTGTGATAAAGTTCTTTATTTTCTGTAATGCAATTAAAAAAACAAAAATGTCATACATTCTGGATTCATTACAAATCAACTGAAATATTGCAAGCCTTTTATTATTTTAATATTGCTGATTATGGCATACAGCTTAAGAAAACTCAAATATCCTATCTCTAAATATTAGAATATCATGAAAAAGTATACTAGTAGGGTGTTCAACGAATCACTTGAATCGTCTAATTAACTCGAAACACCTGCAAGGGTTTCCTGAGCCTTGAAAAACACTCAGCTTGGTTCAGTAAACTAAATCACAAGTATGGGGAAGACTGCTGATCTGACTGCTGTCCAGAGGACCGTCATTGACACCCTCCATCAGGAGGGTAAGACACAAAAAGAAATTTCTCAAAGAGCAAGCTGTTCACAGAGTGCAGTTTCAAAGCACATCCACAAAAAGTCTGTTGGAAGGGGGAAATGTGGCAGGAAACGCTGCACAACCAAGAGAGATGACCGCAGCCTTAACAGCATTGTGAAGAAGAGTCGCTTCCAGAATTTGGGGGAGCTTCAAAGACAGTGGACTGAAGCTGGAGTCCAGGTATCAAAAGTCACTGTTCACAGACGTGTCCGGGAAATGGGCTACAATAGCCGTATTCCCATGGTCAAGCCACTTCTGAACTCAAGACAACGGAAGAGGCGTCTGACTTGGGCTAAGGAAAAGAAGCACTGGACAGTTGCACAGTGGTCCAAAGTCCTCTTTTCAGACGAAAGCAAGTTTTGTATTTCATTTGGAAGTCAAGGCGCCAGAGTCTGGAGAAAGGCTGGAGAGGAGCAAAATCCAAGTTGCTTGAAATCCAGTGTGAAGTTCCCACAGTCAGCGATGGTTTGGGGAGCCATGTCAGCTGCTGGTGTTGGTCCACTGTGTTTCATCAAGCCCAGAGTAAATGCAGCTGTGTACCAAGAGATTTTAGAGCACTACATGCTTCCGTCTGCTGAAAAGCTCTATGGAGATGAGGAATTCATTTTCCAGCATGATCTGGCACCTGCCCACAGTGCCAAAACCACCAGTAACTGGTGTACTGACCATGGCATTACTGTCCTCGATTGGCCTGCAAATTCCCCTGACCTGAACCCCATAGAGAATATGTGGGGTATTGTGAAGAAGAAGCTGAAAGACACCAGACCCAACAATGCTAATGAGCTAAAGGCCGCTATTGAAGCATCCTGGGCATCCATAACACCTCAGCAATGCCACAGGCTGATTGCCTCCATGCCACGCCGCATTGATGCAGTAATCCGTGCAAAAGGATTCCCAACTGAGTACTGAGTGCATTAATGGACATTTTCAAATGTTTGATTGTGTTTTGCTGTTATAAATCTTTTTTTTTTACTTGGTCTGAGGAACTATTCTAATTTTTTGAGATAGGATTTTTGAGTTTTCTTAAGCTGTATGCCATAATCAGCAATATTAAAATAATAAAAGGCTTGCAATATTTCAGTTGATTTGTAATGAATCCAGAATGTATGACATTTTTGTTTTTTTAATTGCATTACAGAAAATAAAGAACTTTATCACAATATTCTAATTTTCTGAGACAGTCCTGTATATATCTAAGAAGATCACATGTATATGTAATATATATATATATATATATATATATAACACCAGGATCCAGTGTAAACAGTGTGATGCATGTGATCCAGTGTGATACATGTGTCTAACTCCAGAGAAATAAAAATAAATAATGAAATAACAAATAAAATAAATATATTAAAATAAATTAAATTGATTAATAAAATAAATAATAAAATGAAATAAATAACAGAGATTTAACAGGAAACTAAAATAAGATGATTTCTGAGTTGTATAAAATATTATATTATTTATTCATATTATGTATTCAGTGTAACCTGTAGGTGGGTCCCAGAGGTCTGCAGGCTGGGACAGTTCTGAGTTCATGAGTGAAATATCTCAGGTACCTTTACAGTTATCTCTCTGTATGGAGCGGTGAGGGGGAGCAGGTGGTCTGAGGATGAAAGCAGAAACAAAAAGCTACTGAAGAGGCTTTGACACACACACACACACACACACACACACACACACACACACACACACACACACACACACACACACACACACACACACACACACACACACACACACACACACACACACACACACACACACACACACACACACACACACACACACACACACACACACACACACACACACACACACACACACACACACACACACACACACTAAACTCAGAGACTCTGGATGACGGCAGATGAGACTGAATAAATTATATATTTTATACAAGTCAGAAATCATCTCATTTTAGTTTCCTGTTAAATCTCTGTTATTTATTTCATTTTGTTTTTTATTTTATTAATCTATTTATTTATTTTATTTATGTTATTTCATTTTATTATTTATTTTATTTCTCTGGAGTTTGACTTTTCCAATTGATTAATTCTTCATATTTGTTCAGATTGACAGAAACAGAGTTTAATCTTAAAATGAATACATATCGACTTTTCTTTATTTTTCAGTTTTATTTTATTCTGAGTGTATCACTAAGTGACCCCACCCCCCCCCCCCCCCACCCTCAGATGCTGATGGAGACAGCAGCTGCTCCCCCCATTTTAAACACTCAGACCCCCATCTGCATCTTCTTCATCCTCCTCCTCATCTTCCTCTCCTTCTGTCCATTAAAATATATATATTCAATGTGTCTGGATTTTCAGTTTTCAGGAAGAAGTGGAAGGTTCAAATTCACTGAGGACCAAACCCCCAAAATACCCCCTAACCCTATAAACACATGGATACAAGCTGCTGTGTGTTCTATACAGCAGGTAGATCTAGAGAACAGGTGGATCTATAGAACAGGTAGATCTATAGAACAGGTAGATATAACTAACAGGTAAATCTATAGAACAGGTGGATCTATCCAACAGGTAGATCTATAGAACAGGTGGATCTATCCAACAGGTAGATCTATAGAACAGGTAGATCTAGAGAACAGGTGGATCTATTCAACAGGTAGATCTATAGAACAGGTAGATCTAGAGAACAGGTGGATCTATCCAACAGGTAGATCTAGAGAACAGGTAGATCTAGAGAACAGGTGGATCTATCCAACAGGTAGATCTATAGAACAGTTAGATCTAGAGAACAGGTGGATCTATCCAACAGGTAGATCTATAGAACAGGTAGATCTAATGTAAAGAAAGACACCTTGACAGCAGGGATTCACACACCTTTCCTTAATATAATCTTTATTGCTTTTGGAGTACAGAACACCTGTGGAGAGTTGATGCTCTCTGATGCAGACAGGAAGTCACACCCAGGGTTAAACAGGAAACAGTTCAGGGTCAAACCAAATGTCCGAGATGACGGGGGGAAAACAGAAAAACCCCAAAAACCAATCAGACGTTGTGTTCACAGTCAAGTGCTGAGTGTAGTGATTGACAGTTCTGCCTCATAATTAAAAAACCTCAGGAAATGAGAAGCGTCTCGAATAATGGATTTGTGAAAGACCCTGAGAGCGAGATTATATATATTTTATATTTATATATTTATATATATATATATATATATGTGTAGCGCAAAGAAGAGATGGAGAAAGGAGAAATCATCCGTAACTGAAATTAGATTAACATGCAACAAAAAACTAAACTAAACTCACCCTTTAAATGAAAACATTTCACAGTTTATATACGTCATAGAAGAAGAAAACAAATCATTTCTCAGCCAACCGAAAATAACACATGGCCAGGAGATCTACTAGACAGTCAGGAGATCTACCAGACGTTCAAGAGATCTACCAGACGGCCAGGAGATCTACTAGACAGTCAGGAGATCTACTAGACAGTCTGGAGATCTACCAGACGGCCAGGAGATCTACTAGACAGTCAGGAGATCTACTAGACAGTCTGGAGATCTACCAGACGGTCAGGAGATCTACCAGACGGTCAGGAGATCTACCAGACGGTCAGGAGATCTACCAGACGGTCAAGAGATCTACCAGACGGTCAGGAGATCTACCAGACGGTCAGGAGATCTACCAGACGGTCAAGAGATCTACCAGACGGTCAGGAGATCTACCAGACGGTCAGGAGATCTACCAGGCAGTCAGGAGATCTACCAGGCGGTAAGGAGATCTACCAGGCGGCCAGGAGATCTACTAGACAGTCAGGAGATCTACCAGGCGGTCAGGAGATCTACTAGACGGTCAGGAGATCTACCAGACGGTCAGGAGATCTACTTAAAGCTTTTTGGATCAGAGGGATTTTCTTATTGCTCGTCTCGACACAAACCATCAGCTTTGCAGCATAAACGTGATTTCTATATTTTATTAATACATGGCTTCTCCTCACATCATCGTAGAAACTCATACACTCCCTCCCACACACACACACACACACACACACACACACACACACACACACACACACACACACACACACACACACACACACACACACACACACACACACACACACACACACACACACACACACACACACACACACACACACACACACACACACACACACACACACACACACACACACACACACACACACACACACACACAACTGGGCTCCAAATAAATACATTTAAAAACAGTCCACGTGCATTCCAATGGAAGTCCAGTATTCATATGGCCGTTCACATACTCACACAAAAACTCTCTGACACACACACACACACACACACACACACACACACACACACACACACACACACACACACACACACACACACACACACACACACACACACACACACACACACACACACACACACACACACACACACACACACACACACACACACAGATGTACAGATAGAGCTGACCAAACAGCTGAGAGAAAGAGAGATTCTTCCTGGATATTTTAAATAACAAAAGTCTGAATTGTTAAACAGCGTGTTGAACTAGACCCAAAATACAACGTCTGCCGTCTTACGATCCACTGATGAAAGCAAATCTATTGAAATTCATTTAAATTATTCGTCCTTTATATCTGGAGAAAATGATATTTAATCAAGAGTTGATTTGCTTTGAGAACGGTCAGACAGTCAAGAGATCTACTAAACGGTCAAAAGATCTAACAGATGGACCAAAGATCTACTAGACGGTCAGGAGATCTACCAAACGGTCAGGAGATCTACCAGACGGTCAAGAGATCTACCAAACGGTCAGGAGATCTACCAGACGGTCAGGAGATCTACTAGACGGTCAGGAGATCTACCAGACGGTGAGGAGATCTACCTAACGGTCAGGAGATCTACTAGACGGTCAGGAGATCTACCAAACGGTCAGGAGATCTACCAGACGGTCAAGAGATCTACTAGACTGTCAGGAGATCTACCAGACGGTGAGGAGATCTACCTAACGGTCAGGAGATCTACTAGACGGTCAGGAGATCTACCAAACGGTCAGGAGATCTACCAAACGGTCAGGAGATCTACCAAACGGTCAAGAGATCTACCAGACGGTCAGGAGATCTACCAAACGGTCAGGAGATCTACCAAACGGTCAAGAGATCTACCAGACGGTCAGGAGATCTACCAAACGGTCAGGAGATCTACCAGACGGTCAGGAGATCTACTAGACGGTCAGGAGATCTACTAGCCTCTCTCGGTCTTAGAGAACTAGCTTTATATAAACCCGTAGGAACTCTCTTTTTCTCCCCTGATTGTGTCGCAGTATGTCTCTGTAGTAGTACTAGTAGTAGCAGAAGTAGTAGTAGTAGTTTTGGGAATTGTTAGTGCCAGTTCACAGCAGCGCCGCTCAGACGGTCGGTCCAGTTGTTCGGTATTTTTATCGCCGACCTGACGTCCGAGCGGCGCTGCGTTACAGTTCCGTTATGAGCCACTGAGGTTCGATTCGTTTTGATTATGAGGTTGATAATAATAATTAAAAAAAAATCAGAGACGAAAATGTACAAGAAGAAAAATTAGCTATATTCATCTTCACACACACACACACACACACACACACACACGCACACACACACACACACACACACACACACACACACACACACACACATACACACACACACAAACACTACCATTAGCCCTTTAACTTGTGTGTGCAGCAGGGTAACACCGTTCATTAACCCCCCAATTCATCCATTAATTTTTCCATTCATTCATCCATCCATCACCCCGTCATCTAGCACCTTCTGGAAATCAATTAAAGGAAACACCTTAAACACGTTTTCGACTCTACTTTCAAATATATAACTACATGTTTTAATTTAAAGGTGTTGGGCTGAAGTCAGGGTACGCTACGATAATACTGGAAGAAGACTAGCTTGTCGTGCTACAAGCTAGAAACACCTTTGATTAATGATCTGGTTCGTTAGCCTCAGCTAGCACATGTTGTACCCTGTGGTAAACATCTCGGGGTCCAATTAGCAAAGCTCAGCTAACAAAAAAAAGCTTGATCACAGGCTAATTCATTGTAGCTCTGTATGATATGTTTAGTTAGCCCTTGTTAGCATGTGAATGAGCCAGGGGTTTACAAACTAAGTGAACCACGGCTAATGATATGAGCTAACTAGGGCTAACTGGCCAAACCAGAGAAATTAAGCAGGTTAAGGCATCTTAATTGATCAGTTAGCACAAGTTAGCTTGTTTAGCCCTTTTATATATGTGTGTTAAGGCTCATTGCACATACTACGCTAGCAATAAATTAGCCCTATAGCTTTGCTAGCTGCTAATTTCTTACAGTTAGCTCGGGCTAATCAACACCTTGTAGCTTCGGCTGAATGCTAATAAGTTAGCCCCAGCTAGCTGTTCTTTGAACCTCTGTTCAGGAAGACGTGGATTTAAAGGCTCTTCAGTTAGCAGAGGTAAACTGAACCGGCGCTACGTGTTAGCCGCGGGAATACGTTATCGACCCGGTAATGAACCCTAATGAACACTAGGGGGATGATGAGAGACAGGTGGGAGTCACACACACACACACACACACACACACACACACTCACTCACAACATAATTTGATTTGTTCAGTTATAAAAAAGAACCCCCTCCCTACACCTATGATCACACACACTCAATAAACTGAAAACACCTGTACACACACGCATGGAATCAACTGAGAATGATTATGAGAAATTATTAACAACCATCCCACGAGGGGTCAGAGTGATGGTTTAAAACTGATCACACACACTGTCCTTCGTCCTCGTCTTCCTCAATCTGAGCTCCTGAATGTCTGTGAGAGACCAACGGACTTCCAGTTACAAAAAGCTTCCATTGACGCACACCCACTTGTCAATCAGTCCAAAATCATCTGATCAGTGAGGGGGCTGGGAGCTGTTTGGAACGCCCCCCCACCCCCTTCAGTCTGTGATTTAAATACAGAAAAATACCCGCAGACTGGTGCGTCCGTCTGTGGCTCGTTGATCAAACAGAGCCTCAGAAATCATAGTTCTCTTTATTGCTGAACAGAAGAATGGCTGTCGTGGTAAAAAGCTATAAAAGTAGAGCCTAGAGGCTAGTAGTAAGGCACTTCAAGAAGTCTCCCTCATGGCACTGCTGGGGAGGTTTCAGTCTGCCTCCACCAGGGGGCGCTGCACCTCCACAGGGGGGTCTAGTTGCTCTCCAGCTCCCCCAGGACGAGGCCCTCTGCTGGGGGATCTGAGGCCTCCAGTGCAGGGTCTTTGGAGGTCGTTTCTTCTTTGCTGGTGGTCTTTGTGTCAGTAGCTTGTTGGGGAGGAGTCTCAGCAGGGGGGGGTCCGGAAGACTCTTCAGGTGACTCCACAGGGGGGGGTCTGGAAGACTCTTCAGGTGACTCTACAGGGGGGGGTCCGGAAGACTCTTCAGGTGACTCTAAAGGGGGGGGTCCGGAAGACTCTTCAGGTGACTCTACAGGGGGGGGTCCGGAAGACTCTTCAGTCGACTCTACAGGGGGGGGTCCGGACTCTACAGGTGACTCTACAGGTGGGGGTTCAGACTCTACAGGTGACTCTACAGGTGGGGGTCTGGAAGACTCTTCAGGTGACTCTACAGGTAGGGGTCCGGAAGATCCTTCAGGTGACTCTACAGATGACTCTAAAGGTGGGGGTCCAGACTCTACAGGTGACTCTACAGGTGGGGGTCCAGACTCTACAGGTGACTCTACAGGTGGATCTTTAGATGGGAGTTCGGACTCTACAGGTGGGGGTCCAGATTCTACAGGTGGGGGTGCGGAAGACCCTTCAGGTGACTCTACAGGTGACTCTACAGGTGGGGGTCCAGACTCTACAGGTGACTCTTCAGGTGATTCCTTCGATGGGGGTCCGGACTCTTCAGGTGAGGGAGAAACTTCCTCCTCTTCCTCCTTCCCCTCCTCTTCCTCCATTGCCTCTTCCTCCATCACCTCCTCCTCTTCCTCCTTCCCCCCCTCGCTCTCGTTCTCGGACGGGGGGCAGGTGGAGGTGGGTGTACCCCCCTCTTCGTCCTCTCGGGGTTTCAGGTGGATGCGCTGGTGTCGGACCAGGCTGTGTTTCAGGGTGAAGGTGCGCTCGCAGGTCTGACACTGGTACGGCCGCTCACCTGCAGGGGGGAGGGGCATTAATAACAGTAATAATAACCACCTGTATATAACAGGGTGCAGTACCTGTGTGTGACCTCATGTATATAACAGGGTGCAGTACCTGTGTGTGACCTCATGTATATAACAGGGTTCAGTACCTGTGTGTGACCTCATGTATATAACAGGGTGCAGTACCTGTGTGTGACCTCATGTATATAACAGGGTTGCAGTACCTGTGTGTGACCTCATGTATATAACAGGGTGCAGTACCTGTGTGTGACCTCATGTATATAACAGGGTGCAGTACCTGTGTGTGACCTCATGTATATAACAGGGTGCAGTACCTGTGTGTGACCTCATGTATATAACAGGGTGCAGTACCTGTGTGTGACCTCATGTATATAACAGGGTGCAGTACCTGTGTGTGACCTCATGTATATAACAGGGTGCAGTACCTGTGTGTGACCTCATGTATATAACAGGGTGCAGTACCTGTGTGTGACCTCATGTATATAACAGGGTGCAGTACCTGTGTGTGACCTCATGTGGCGCGTCAGGTCTTGTAGGGACCAGAATCTCTTCCCACAGACGTTACAGATCTTCTTCCTCTTGTCCAGCCTCCTCCCCTCGCAGCTCTTTGGTTCCTCTTCATCACTCCTCTCCTCCTCCTTCTCCTCTTCCTCCTCTTCCTCCTCCTCTTCCTCCTCACTCTCCCCTCCCTCACTCTCTCTCTCTTCCTCCTCCTCCTCCTCAGCAGGTTTCACCTCCTCCTCCTGATGTGTCTCAGGTGTTTTCTCCTCTGCAGGGGGCGGAGTCTCGTCGCTCAGGTGCGCCCTCTCGTGGCGGGCGAGGGTAGTGGCGTAGCGGAAGCTCTTCTTGCAGACGCGGCAGACATGTTTGTAGTCCTTTACCTGTGGGAGGGGGGAGGAGGAAGGGGGCGGGATCTTCTCCGGACCCTCTGAGGAGGAGGAAGTCTGGTCCTGAACGGGGGGGGAAGACCCCGACAGTTTGAAGTCGATCAGTTTCTTCCCGAAGTTCAGGTCCAGACTCTTGTTGCTATGGCAATCATCGTTGTCAAGCTCCTCCTCCTGCAGGTGAGAGACATCTTAATAATGCAGCCAATAATAATCAGAAGGAAACGCCTCCATTGGACTCCTCTGTTTACTTCTGGAACACTGTGACATCAGTACGGAACACTCACACAGCGCTCCTATTGGCTAAAGCTCCAACACATTGTACGTAATAGGCTAAGGGGCGGGACATCTCTAAGACCAATCAAAAGAGAGCCGGCCAGCTAAATAATCAGACCAGACTATTTTTAAAACTATTTTGATGTAGTCGACACAGAACACACACTCATGTTTTCACATAAAGTAGAAGGTGAATAACAAAAAACTAATAAGAATGAAATACATAAAGATTGTAAATAGTAATATATCTAGAGTTACTTTAGAGCTGATTACAGCAACTAATGTCATCTGATAAAACACAGGTGAACAGAAGTCGTGTGTGTGTGTGTGTGTGTGTGTGTGTGTGTGTGTCTGTGTGTGTGTGTGTGTGTGTGTGTGTGTGTGTCTGTGTGTGTGTGTCTGTGTGTGTGTGTGTGTGTGTGTGTGTGTGTGTGTGTGTGTGTGTGTGTGTGTGTGTGTGTGTGTGTGTGTGTGTGTGTGTGTGTGTGTGTGTGTGTGTGTGTGTGTGTGTGTGTGTGTGTGTGTGTGTGTGTGTTGCTGTTTGTGTTGCTGTGTTTGTGTTGCTGTGTTTGTGTTACCTTGCTCTCTGGCGCTCCCTGCTGATCACTGCTCTCTGCAGATTGTTGCTCTGCAGCGCCCCCTGCTGGACTAAAGCCTGAAACACAGCCATCTGTCAGCACCATGCAATCATTGTAAAGAAACCACTAAATATTCTATAAACATGTTGTGTTTTATTGAGTTGTTTTAATCATGTTTTTATGATGTACTTTGTAAAGTGTCTTTGAATTTCTAGAAAAGCGCTCTATAAATAAAATGCATTATTATTATTATTAAAAATGAGCAATAAAATAATATATGGGATAAATTAAACTAAATATTTATAAATTGTAATTTGACTAACTTTAAAAAACACTTTATTATTACATTTAGATTAATTAATCCGCAGCTAAATAACTGAAACAACAATAGTCATTTTAGGATTAATAATAATAAGAATAAGAATAATCATAATAATAATAATAATAATAATAATAATAATCATAATAATAATAATAATAATAATAATAATAATAATAATAATAATAATAATAATAATGTTGTTGTTGTTGTTGTTGATCCATGTTTGGTTGTTTTTTGACTGACCGGAGTTTGGTTTGTGGGTGGGGCTTGAGTTGGCGGAGCTCGTCATTGGCTGGTCGGAGGGGGTGGGGCTTCCAGCTGTGGGGGCGGAGCCTGAGTCTGTGGAGGCGTTAGCAGAGTCTGAGGGTTCAGGGGTCATCTGCTCCGTCTCTGATTGGCTGTCTGCAGGAGACACACATTAAGATCATATATTATAGATATACAAAGATGTATATTTATACATCTTTATACATCTTTATATATATATTTATACCTCCACTCTCCTCCTCCCCCTCCCTCCTCAGGGTGCCGTTCCTCCTCAGAGTTCGATGTGTAACGCCATGTTTCCTCAGCAGGTGGCGCTCACAGTTAGACTTCGTGGAGAAGAAGGCGTCGCACTTAGGACACGGAAAGGGCTTCTGACCTGAGGAGAGAGTAGGTGAGGAGACAGGTGAGTGAGGAGAGAGGAGGTGAGGAGACAGGTGAGTGAGGAGAGAGGAGGTGAGGAGACAGGTGAGTGAGGAGAGAGGAGGTGAGGAGACAGGTGAGTGAGGAGAGAGGAGGTGAGGAGACAAGTGAGTGAGGAGAGAGTAGGTGAGGAGACAGGTGAGTGAGGAGAGAGGAGGTGAGGAGACAGGTGAGTGAGGAGAGAGTAGGTGAGGAGACAGGTGAGTGAGGAGAGAATAGGTGAGGAGACAGGTGAGTGAGGAGAGAATAGGTGAGGGGACAGGTGAGTGAGGAGAGAGGAGGTGAGGAGACAGGTGAGTGAGGAGAGAGTAGGTGAGGAGACAGGTGAGTGAGGAGAGAGTAGGTGAGGAGACAGGTGAGTGAGGAGAGAATAGGTGAGGGGACAGGTGAGTGAGGAGAGAGGAGGTGAGGAGACAGGTGAGTGAGGAGAGAGTAGGTGAGGAGACAGGTGAGTGAGGAGAGAGTAGGTGAGGAGACAGGTGAGTGAGGAGAGAGGAGGTGAGGAGAAAAGTGAGTGAGGAGAGAGGAGGTGAGGAGACATGTGAGTGAGGTGAGAGGAGGTGAGGAGAAAAGTGAGTGAGGAGAGAGGAGGTGAGGAGACAGGTGAGTGAGGAGAGAGGAGGTGAGGAGACAGGTGAGTGAGGAGAGAGTAGGTGAGGAGACAGGTGAGTGAGGAGAGAATAGGTGAGGAGACAGGTGAGTGAGGAGAGAATAGGTGAGGAGACAGGTGAGTGAGGAGAGAGGAGGTGAGGAGACAGGTGAGTGAGGAGAGAGTAGGTGAGGAGACAGGTGAGTGAGGAGAGAGTAGGTGAGGAGACAGGTGAGTGAGGAGAGAGGAGGTGAGGAGAAAAGTGAGTGAGGAGAGAGGAGGTGAGGAGACATGTGAGTGAGGAGAGAGGAGGTGAGGAAACAGGTGAGTGAGGAGAGAGGAGGTGAGGACAAAGGTGAGTGAGGAGAGAGGAGGTGAGGAGACAAGTGAGTGAGGAGAGAGGAGGTGAGGATACAGGTGAGTGAGGAGAGAGGAGGTGAGGACAAAGGTGAGTGTGGCAAGAGGAGGTGAGGAGACAAGTGAGTGAGGAGAGAGGAGGTGAGGAGACAGGTGAGTGAGGAGAGAGGAGGTGAGGATACAGGTGAGTGAGGAGAGAGGAGGTGAGGACACAGGTGAGTGAGGAGAGAGGAGGTGAGGAGACAAGTGAGTGAGGAGAGAGGAGGTGAGGAGACAGGTGAGTGAGGAGAGAGGAAGTGAGGATACAGGTGAGTGAGGAGAGAGTAGGTGAGGAGACAGGTGAGTGAGGAGAGAGTAGGTGAGGAGACAGGTGAGTGAGGAGAGAGTAGGTGAGGAGACAGGTGAGTGAGGAGAGAGGAGGTGAGGAGAAAAGTGAGTGAGGAGAGAGGAGGTGAGGAGACATGTGAGTGAGGAGAGAGGAGGTGAGGAAACAGGTGAGTGAGGAGAGAGGAGGTGAGGACAAAGGTGAGTGAGGAGAGAGGAGGTGAGGAGACAAGTGAGTGAGGAGAGAGGAGGTGAGGATACAGGTGAGTGAGGAGAGAGGAGGTGAGGACAAAGGTGAGTGTGGCAAGAGGAGGTGAGGAGACAAGTGAGTGAGGAGAGAGGAGGTGAGGAGACAGGTGAGTGAGGAGAGAGGAGGTGAGGATACAGGTGAGTGAGGAGAGAGGAGGTGAGGACACAGGTGAGTGAGGAGAGAGGAGGTGAGGAGACAAGTGAGTGAGGAGAGAGGAGGTGAGGAGACAGGTGAGTGAGGAGAGAGGAAGTGAGGATACAGGTGAGTGAGGAGAGAGGAGGTGAAGAGACAAGTGAGTGAGGAGAGAGGATGTGAGGAGACAGGTGAGTGAGGAGAGAGGAAGTGAGGATACAGATGAATGAGGAGAGAGGAGGTGAGGAGACAAGTGAGTGAGGAGAGAGGACGTGATGATACAGGTGAGTGAGGAGAGAGGAGGTGAGGAGACAAGTGAGTGAGGAGAGAGGAGGTGAGGAGACAGGTGAGTGAGTTAGCATGTGTCTCTGTAGTGTGTGTGTGTGTGTGTGTGTGTGTGTGTGTGTGTGTGTGTGTGTGTCAGCATGTGTCTGCAGTGTGTGTGTGTGTGTGTGTGTGTGTGTGTGTGTGTCAGCATGTGTGTGTGTGTGTGTGTGTGTGTGTGTGTGTGTGTGTGTGTGTGTGTGTGTCAGCATGTGTGTGTGTGTGTGTGTGTGTGTGTGTGTGTGTGTGTGTGTGTGTGTACCTGTGTGTGTGTGTGTGTGTGTACCTGTGTGTGTGTGTACCTGTGTGTGTGTGTGTGTGTCTGTGTGTGTGTGTGTGTGTGTGTGTGTGTGTGTGTGTGTGTGTGTGTGTGTGTGTGTGTGTGTGTGTGTGTGTGTGTGTGTGTGTGTGTACCTGTGTGTGTGTGTGTGTGTGTGTGTGTGTGTGTGTGTACCTGTGTGTGTCAGCATGTGTCTCTGCAGGGACGAGGCCCAGGGAAAGACTCTGGGACAGAACGGGCACGTCATCTTCTGGACGGAGTTGGAATAGGCGTTCTTCTTCCCTTTGGACACGGGGGGCTTCACCTCCTTCCCCCCCCACCCACTGACTCCTCCCCCCCCACTGCTGAGGAGGCTGCTGATTGGTCCTCTGGAAACATGGGGGGGGAGAGTTAGCCTTCATGCATCATTCTAACAGTTTCTGAAGCATCGCTGCACAAAGACAGGAAGAGCTGCTTTTATTTTGAAATCCACATTTTGTATTTTAGCTATTTATTTAACTGTTTTATGATAATTGATTTAACTTTATTTTATATGAAAGCTCACCTCTCTTGACCCCCAGCTCTTGGCTCTGCAGGAAGTTAGAGAACTTGTTAGCGTCGGTGTTCGCCAGGATCTTCTCCACGGAGGATAACTCTGACTCCTGATCCACTGCCTTCTCCTTCAGTGACACACACCCTCTCTTCCTGGGACGCTTCCTACACACACACACACACACACACACACACACACACACACACACACACACACACACACACACACACACACACACACACACACACACACACACACACACACACACACACACACACACACACACACACACACACACACACACACACACACACACACACACACACACACACACACACACACATATATACACACACACACACACATACACACAAACACACACACAAAGAGACAGACTATGGTTATTCACTTACACATAAAACATTTCTAGTATAGACTATAGAGCCCCCTGGTGGCAGCAGCCGGAACTGTGTGTGTGTGTGTGTGTGTGTGTGTGTGTGTGTGTGTTTACATTTACCTGGACGATGTCTCCGGTGTGTCCTCGCTCTCTTTCACAGCAGGGGGTGCTGGGGGGGCATCGTCCTCCTGACAGGAAGTAGGGGGTGGGGCTTTGATCTCTGGGAAGGGGCGGGGCTTCAGGAGTTCAGTTGCCCCGGAGACGGAGCTGATGATCTGAGCGATGGAGGCGAGGGGGGGCAGCTCCTTCAGGGAGGGGGGGGGTTTAGGGAGGAGGGGCTTAAGGCGCTGTGCCCTGGGGGGGGAGGAGCATGGGGGGAGGGGGGTGGAGACTGGGAGGAGGGGGGAGGGGCCTGGGGGCAGGGGGGAGGAGCCTGGAGGCAGCTGGTAGCAGCCCAGCTGAGGGTGGGGGTGCAGGGGAGGGAGGGGCTCCAGCTTTATCTCCCGCCTCCTCTTGCTGACGGACAGGTCGATGGGCTGGTCAGCAACGGAGGGTGGTGGGGGCGTCTCCTGCTTCACGACGGAGGGCGAGTCGCCACCCCTCCCTCTGGAGAAGTCTAGCGGCTGGTCTGTCTCCTCCTGCTTCACAGTGTGCTGCCTGACGGGGGGCAGCAGGGTGTTGATGTGCCTCTCTCTCTCCTGGACCTCCTGGTGCCTGACGGGGGGCAGTAGGGTGCTGATGTGCCTCTCGATCTCCCTCTCCTGCACCTCAGGGTGCTGCTTCAGGAGGTGATGGATGCAGTTCCTCTTGGCCAGGAAGGCCGCTCCACAGCGCCGGCACTCGTAGGGTTTCCTGCTGCAGCCGTTATGTGTTCTCAGATGAATCTGCAGCGAGCGGTACGACTGCAGCGAGTCGCCGCAGAACCGGCACAACGTCTCCGTGGCGACCGTCTCCGTCTCCGTGGTGACGGCGGCGGGCGAAACGGAGGGCGAGGCGAGCAAGACGGAGGGAGAGCCTCCGGGTGACGAGATGTACTTGATGTTCTTCTCGATGTCTTTCCGGGACGTCTTGCCGTGTTTCTTCCTCAGGTGCCGCTCGCAGTTGGCCTTCACGGTGAACGGGTAGTGGCAGACGCGGCATACGTACGGTCGCTCGCCGCTGTGCGTGCGCAGGTGACGGATCAGCGTGGCTTTGTCCGGCGCCACGTAGTCGCAGATGTTGCACTGGTGCGGCACGATGCCCAGGTGGAAGCGCATGTGAGCCTGCAGGACGCCGGAGAACGAGAACGTCTGCTCGCAGAACCGGCAGGGATACGAGCCTTTAGAGCCGTTAGCTGTGCTGCCGTTAGCCGTCGGACTTCCTGCTTTAGCGCCCGGCTTCCTGCCACTAAGCTCCGCCTCCTCATGCACGGCAGTACAGGAGGCCGGCGGCGAATCAGAGAGTGGCGTGTGGGCGTCGCCCAGTTCGGCCCCAGCTGAGGAGGAGGAGGGGGTTTTGAAGAGGGAGGGGGTGGGGGGGGGCAGGGAGGGACTGATGCAGCCCAGTGATGCATGCTGGGAGATCTGCAGGGGGGGGGGCGTGGAGCGGGGGGTGAGGGGGCGGGGCTTCGGTTTCAGGGGGGGCATCGACTTCTGCAGCGAGCCTAAGGAAACAGAGGGTTATTATATATTATTACTCCGATTAGAATACTCCATTCTGATTGGTCGATTCGAACACATGGTGCAGTACCCACCGTGGCCCCCAGGCAGCGCTGCAGCCTTGTTGCCGGGCAGGCTGAGGATCTGATTGGTCGCTGCAGCATTGTTGCCGGGCAGACCGAGACTCGCCCCCCTGAGGATCTGCTGGATGTCGGCGAGCTCCTCTCCAGGTTTGACCCCCGACGAGGCGGCCGCTGCCCCCCCGTCCGGCATTAGGAAGGCGGGGGGGGGGAGGAAGGGCTGCAGGAGGCTCATGGCATCCATCAGGGGGAGGGACAGCCCCCCAGAGAGGAAGTGGGGCGGGGCCACCTGGATCACCTTGATGCTGTCCAGGTGAGCCTGATGCACCTCGTCAGCTGACGGGCCGTGGATCACCTGAGGGAGGGGGCACTTTCAATCAATCAAGTACTTTTTATCTTGTCTCATGACGCCCAGTCCGCCTCAAAACCCATCTGTTTGTCATCTTGCATTCTACTTATTTATACAAATAACTTTGAACACTTTAACTTCATGTGATCTTCAGATAAAGAGTGTCTGACTCACCGTGGAGACGTGTTGCAGCCCGAGCGCCTGCAGGAAGTCGCTCTGCTGTCCTTCAGGAGATCCATCCTCCTCCTCTGGTTCCTCACTGTTGGGGTTCTCCTCTGGTTCCTCTGGTTCCTCTAGTTCGTCTGGTTCATCTGGTTCTAGATCCTCAAGTTCCTCTGGTTCCTCGGGGTGGGAGGTGGTCTTGTGCAGCTCCAGTGCAGATCTCAGAGGGAAGGCTCGGTCGCAGGAGTCGCAGACGAAGCGGTGAAATTTACTGATGCAGCGACGCAGGTTGGTCTCACACCACACCTGCACACAGGTAGAACATTCATATATTAGATACTATTTCAATACAACTAAGGGAGAGGCCCCCACCCTGCGGAGGAAAGCCATCTCGGCCGCTTGTACCCTTGGATCTCGTTCTTTTGGTGATGACCCATCCTTCATGACGAGGTGAAGGTAGGATGAGAATGGCCCGGTACAGAGATTGGATGGCCCTGAGTAGAGACCCCCTCACCTCATACTCCCGCAGCACCCCCCACAGTATCTCCCTGGGAACCCGGTCATACGCCTTCTCCAGATCCACAAAACACATGTAGACCGGATAAGCGTACTTCCAGCAACACGACCAGGACAGAATCTGCATTGTTCCTCCTCAATCTGAGGTTCCACTAAGGGCCGGACCCTCCTTTCCAGTTCCTTAGAGTAACCTTTCCCAGGAAGGCTGAGTGGTGTGATGCCTCTATAACCACCCCCCGCTCTGCGGGATAACATATCCCTGAAGGCCTCCTTTTTCAGTCGATCGGCACCCCTGACCACTGGGGTCCACCAGGAGGTTCGAGGGTTACCTTGAGGCACCTCAGACCTCGAGACCACAGCTCCCCGGCTTCAGCAATAGAGGCTTTGAACAACGCCCACTCTGGTTCAATAATAATAATAATAATAATAGATTTAATTTGTTAGCGCTTTTACAGGTGCTCAAAGACGCTTTACAGATAATAGAGAAGACAAAAGAAAAGAGAAGAAAGGAACAACAAATAAATAAATAGTTAAAGTTAAAGTCAAATAATACAAAAACAATCACACATGAAAAGCCAGATTGAAGAGGTGAGTTTTTGTGAGTTTTCTGAAGGTGGTGAGGTCGGTGCAGTCTCTGATGGGTTGGGGGAGTGAGTTCCAGAAGGGGGGGGGCAGCGACGGAGAAGGCTCTGTCCCCCCAGGTCCGGTGATTGGTGCGGGTGGGGATGGATAGGAGGTTGGCTTCTGATGAGCGGAGGCAGCGGGAAGGGGTGTGGTGGTGCAGCAGGTCTGTGAGGTAGGGGGAAGGGGTGTGGTGGTGCAGCAGGTCTGTGAGGTAGGGGGAAGGGGTGTGGTGGTGCAGCAGGTCTGTGAAGTAGGGGGGGTGTGGTGGTGCAGCAGGTCTGTGAGGTAGGGGGAAGGGGTGTGGTGGTGCAGCAGGTCTGTGAGGTAGGGGGAAGGGGTGTGGTGGTGCAGCAGGTCTGTGAGGTAGGGGGAAGGGGTGTGGTGGTGCAGCAGGTCTGTGAAGTAGGGGGGGGGTGGTGGTGCAGCAGGTCTGTGAGGTAGGGGGAAGGGGTGTGGTGGTGCAGCAGGTCTGTGAAGTAGGGGGGGTGTGGTGGTGCAGCAGGTCTGTGAGGTAGGGGGAAGGGGTGTGGTGGTGCAGCAGGTCTGTGAAGTAGGGGGGGGGTGGTGGTGCAGCAGGTCTGTGAGGTAGGGGGAAGGGGTGTGGTGGTGCAGCAGGTCTGTGAGGTAGGGGGAAGGGGTGTGGTGGTGCAGCAGGTCTGTGAAGTAGGGGGGGTGTGGTGGTGCAGCAGGTCTGTGAAGTAGGGGGAAGGGGTGTGGTGGTGCAGCAGGTCTGTGAAGTAGGGGGAAGGGGTGTGGTGGTGCAGCAGGTCTGTGAAGTAGGGGGAAGGGGTGTGGTGGTGCAGCAGGTCTGTGAAGTAGGGGGAAGGGGTGTGGTGGTGCAGCAGGTCTGTGAAGTAGGGGGAAGGGGTGTGGTGGTGCATCAGGACTGTGAGGTAGAGGGAAGGGGTGTGGTGGTTCAGCAGGTCTGTGAGGTAGGGGGAAGGGGTGTGGTGGTGCATCAGGTCTGTGAGGTAGGGGGAAGGGGTGTGGTGGTGCATCAGGTCTGTGAGGTAGAGGGAAGGGGTGTGGTGGTGCAGCAGGTCTATGAGGCAGCGGGAAGGGGTGTGGTGGTGCAGCAGGTCTGTGAGGTAGGGGGAAGGGGTGTGGTGGTGCAGCAGGTCTGTGAGGCAGCGGGAAGGGGTGTGGTGGTTCAGCAGGTCTGTGAGGTAGAGGGAAGGGGTGTGGTGGTGCAGCAGGTCTGTGAGGTAGGGGGAAGGGGTGTGGTGGTGCAGCAGGTCTGTGAGGTAGAGGGAAGGGGTGTGGTGGTGCAGCAGGTCTGTGAGGTAGGGGGAAGGGGTCTGGTGGTGCAGCAGGTCTGTGAGGTAGAGGGAAGGGGTGTGGTGGTGGAGCAGGTCTGTGAGGTAGGGGGGGTGTGGTGGTGCAGCAGGTCTGTGAGGTAGGGGGAAGGGGTGTGGTGGTGCAGCAGGTCTGTGAGGTAGGGGGAAGGGGTCTGGTGGTGCAGCAGGTCTGTGAGGTAGAGGGAAGGGGTGTGGTGGTGGAGCAGGTCTGTGAGGTAGGGGGGGTGTGGTGGTGCAGCAGGTCTGTGAAGTAGGGGGAAGGGGTGTGGTGGTGCAGCAGGTCTGTGAGGTAGGGGGAAGGGGTGTGGTGGTGCAGCAGGTCTGTGAGGTGGGGGGAAGGGGTGTGGTGGTGCAGCAGGTCTGTGAGGTAGGGGGAAGGGGTGTGGTGGTTCAGCAGGTCTGTGAGGTAGAGGGAAGGGGTGTGGTGGTGCAGCAGGTCTGTGAGGTAGAGGGAAGGGGTCTGGTGGTGCAGCAGGTCTGTGAGGTAGAGGGAAGGGGTGTGGTGGTGGAGCAGGTCTGTGAGGTAGGGGGGGTGTGGTGGTGCAGCAGGTCTGTGAGGTAGGGGGAAGGGGTGTGGTGGTGCAGCAGGTCTGTGAGGTAGGGGGAAGGGGTCTGGTGGTGCAGCAGGTCTGTGAGGTAGAGGGAAGGGGTGTGGTGGTGGAGCAGGTCTGTGAGGTAGGGGGGGTGTGGTGGTGCAGCAGGTCTGTGAAGTAGGGGGAAGGGGTGTGGTGGTGCAGCAGGTCTGTGAGGTAGGGGGAAGGGGTGTGGTGGTGCAGCAGGTCTGTGAGGTGGGGGGAAGGGGTGTGGTGGTGCAGCAGGTCTGTGAGGTAGGGGGAAGGGGTGTGGTGGTTCAGCAGGTCTGTGAGGTAGAGGGAAGGGGTGTGGTGGTGCAGCAGGTCTGTGAGGTGGGGGGAAGGGGTGTGGTGGTGCAGCAGGTCTGTGAGGTAGAGGGAAGGGGTGTGGTGGTGCAGCAGGTCTGTGAGGTGGGGGGAAGGGGTGTGGTGGTGCAGCAGGTCTGTGAGGTAGGGGGAAGGGGTGTGGTGGTGCAGCAGGTCTGTGAAGTAGGGGGAAGGGGTGTGTTGGTGCAGCAGGTCTGTGAGGTAGGGGGAAGGGGTGTGGTGGTGCATCAGGTCTGTGAGGTGGGGGGAAGGGGTGTGGTGGTGGAGCAGGTCTGTGAGGTAGGGGGGGGTGTGGTGGTGCAGCAGGTCTGTGAGGTAGAGGGAAGGGGTGTGGTGGTGCAGCAGGTCTGTGAGGTAGGGGGGGGTGTGGTGGTGCAGCAGGTCTGTGAGGTAGGGGGGGGGCTGGTTGTTGAGGGCTTTGTGAGTAATGAGGAGGACTTTGAAGTGAATTCTTTGACGGACGGGGAGCCAGTGGAGGTTCTGGAGGATGGGAGTGATGTGGTCTCGGAGCGGGTGTGGGTGAGGAGGGGGGCAGCAGAGTTCTGGATGGAGTTCATTGAGGAGGTTGGATGGTATGTCGTAGAGATGCTGTTGCAGTAGTGGAGTCGTGAAGTGATGAATGCATGAATCAGGTTTCAGCAGCAGAGGAGGAGAGTGATGGGCGGAGACGGGCAGTGTGTTTGAGGTGGAAAAAGGCGGTCCTGGTGATGTGATTTATGTGGTGGTTGAATTTGAGCTGACTGTCGGGGGGGGGGGGTAGAGTGTGGCTGTCAATGTTGAAGTTGAAACTCTGGATGTCTTTGATCCAGGATGGGGGGCCGATGATGATGATGTCTGATTTGGCGCTGTTCAGTTGGAGATAGTTTGTTTGCATCCATGCTTTTCTTTCTGAGAGGCAGTTGGGGAGAGTGGAGTGTTGTGTGGGGGATTGGTCTTTGTTGAGATATAAAGTTGGATGTCATCGGCGTAGCAGTGAAATTGAAGGTTGTGGCGACAAATTATTTTCAATGTCCCCAGCCTCCACAGGGATGCCTGAGTTGAAGGCCTCCTGGACTTGGGACTGCTCCTGGACTTGGGACTGCTCCTGGACTTGGGACTGCTCCTGGACTTGGGACTCCTCCTGGACTTGGGCCTCCTCCTGCCCTTGGGACTGCTCCTGGACTTGGGACTGCTCCTGGACTTGGGACTCCTCCTGGACTTGGGACTGCTCCTGGACTTGGGACTGCTCCTGGACTTGGGCCTGCTCCTGGACTTGGGCCTGCTCCTGGACTTGGGCCTCCTCCTGGAATTGGGCCTCCTCCTGGATTTGGGCCTCCTCCTGGATTTGGGCCTCCTCCTGGATTTGGGCCTCCTCCTGGATTTGGGCCTCCTCCTGGATTTGAGCCTCCTCCTGGATTTGGGCCTCCTCCTGGACTTGGGCCTCCTCCTGGACTTGGGACTCCTCCAGACGTTCCCAGTTCACCCGCACTATACGTTTGGGCTTACCAGGTCTATCCAGAAGCTTCCCCCGCCACCCCACCCAACTCACCACCAGATGGTGATCAGTTCTCCGCCCCTCTCTTTACCCGAGTGTCTAAAACATACGGCCTCAGGTCCGATGATACGATAACAAAATTGATCATGGACCTTCTGCCTAGGGTGCTCTGGTACCAAGTACACTTATGAGCATCCTTATGTTTGAACATGGGGTTTGTTATGGCCAATCCATGACTAGCAAAGAAGGCCAGTTGTCAAAGTTATCCCCTCTCTCAGGACGGACAGACGTACAATAGATGTCTTGTGTCAATTGAAAAGGTAACACATTTACAACACAGGTAGTCCAGATTCTAGAGAATGCATGAATCTACAATAGAGAGGCGAAGTCCCCCCCATCTACTTCCGACCCATGGGACCCCGGAAGTAGAAAATTATACATTGACATCAATGGAGAGAGAAAAGTCATCTTTCGATCCTGTTTGAATTATGCCACGAATGACACATATGATGTTTGTCAAATTAAAAGAACATTTTGTCAAAAAGATAAAAGTGTGTCCTAAAACTCTGAAGTTACACATGTTTTTGTGTTAAGCCGCTCAGTGAACTACAGGTCTCTGGTCTCGCACAATACGCGTCACCATCACAAAGATGGCCGTCACGTTAGCAAATTTCACCTGTTTCTTTCAGAATGAGGCGAAAAAGTATAAAACGAGGTGAAAATCACTCCAAGTCTGGGCATGTTGAGAGCTGTACATACACGAAAGGGGAGTTAGTCGGTTCCGTAAGAGCCAGCATGCGGGACCGGCTTTACAAGGTTTCAGTGAGTAATATGAGTGCAATGTTTAACGTTAATGTCAGCTAGCTAACATTAGCTAACAAGGTACACTAACGTGTTTTGTTTTAGCAACTAGTTTTCTCCTTAAGAACTTTGTGGTGTCTGTGTATGCTGTGGATAACATTAGTGTTCACAAGAACAAGATACACTCCCGTGTTTTGTTTTAGTTGCTCTTCAGATTGAAGCGGCCAGTTTTATATTGAGTATATGTGTGATCTCCTTTTTACATCTCGTTGTGTCATTTGAGTTTATTTGCTGTGTGTAGATTCAAGGATTTTGGTTATCTTGTCCAGGGATGCAAACTTGTCACCTTTCGGCGAAATTCGCCGTTTTGAATCCAAAATAGGTCGTTTGTGTGATTCAGGTAGATCTGCAATACAAATATTTTGGGGTATGGGAGGGGGTCTGGGACCCGGATTAATGTGCGGCCGCGAGCTTTTTTTATATATTAAAATGAAGCGCGAGCTGTGTGCTCGAGTCTTCCTGCCTGTCGGCTCTGCTCATGATGTATAATAAGCCTCTGCTGCTCGGCGATGATGGTCTAGCTTCAGCAGCTACATTACCTACGGGTGCGTTCGTTAATATTAACTGTGCGTTCGGAGTCACTGTGGCACAGACTGGACCGCTGGTGAACAGCTGTTAGAACGGGCCGTTCAGGTGTTCAGAGCAGAGCTCCCTGTCGGAGCAGCAGAGCGTGATGTGCACTGAAAAGTTTTTCTGTGACAATATTATTTAAGGAATCGTTGAGCTAGCTAGCTAGCATACATTGTCACTATCTGCTAACGTTAGCTTCAGCCTTCTATTTCTAATAGTTTTTTTCATAGGCTATAAACAGAGGTGGTATAAGTATATATATATATTGTACTTGAATAAAAGTAGAAGTACTCAGATCTTGTACTTGAGTAAAAGTAGAAGTACTCAGATCTTGAGTGAAAGTAGAAGTACTCAGATCTTGTTCTTGAGTAAAATTAGAAGTACTCATATCTTGTACTTGAGTAAAAGTAGAAGTACTCAGATCTTGTTCTTGAGTAAAATTAGAAGTACTCAGATCTTGTACTTGAGTAAAAGTAGAAGTACTCAGATCTTGTACTTGAGTAAAAGTAGAAGTACTCAGATCTTGTTCTTGAGTAAAAGTAGAAGTACTCAGATCTTGTACTTGAGTAAAAGTAGAAGTACTCAGATCTTGTATTGGAGTAAAAGTAGAAGTACTCAGATCTTGTTCTTGAGTAAAAGTAGAAGTACTCAGATCTTGTTCTTGAGTAAAAGTAGAAGTAATCAGATCTTGTACTTGAGTAAAAGTAGAAGTACTCAGATCTTGTACTTGAGTAAAAGTAGAAGTACACAGATCTTGTACTTGAGTAAAAGTAGAAGTACTCAGATCTTGATCTTGTACTTGAGTAAAAGTAGAAGTACTCAGATCTTGTACTTGAGTAAAAGTAGAAGTACTCAGATCTTGTACTTGAGTAAAAGTAGAAGTACTCAGATCTTGTACTTGAGTAAAAGTAGAAGTACTCAGATCTTGTACTTGAGTAAAAGTAGAAGTACTCAGATCTTGTACTTGAGTAAAAGTAGAAGTACTCAGATCTTGTACTTGAGTAAAAGTAGAAGTACTCAGATCTTGTACTTGAGTAAAAGTAGAAGTACACAGATCTTGTACTTGAGTAAAAGTAGAAGTACTCAGATCTTGTACTTGAGTAAAAGTAGAAGTACTCAGATCTTGTACTTGAGTAAAAGTAGAAGTACTCAGATCTTGTACTTGAGTAAAAGTAGAAGTACTCAGATCTTGTACTTGAGTAAAAGTAGAAGTACTCAGATCTTGTACTTGAGTAAAAGTAGAAGTACTCAGATCTTGTACTTGAGTAAAAGTAGAGTAGGGGGGCAGCTACATGGATGTCGGTGCAGTGCACAATCATTTTGCAGTTGAAGGCAGAATGAATTTATGATTGACTCAGAATGAACCACAACTTCATGTCTACAACACATTGACTTTATTTGTAATTGTGTAAAAAACGATGAGCATTGATTAGCAAGCAGGACCTGCAGGAACAGAGCACGGTGATGGATGGAGCTGGGGAGAGAGAAGAATAAAGAAAACAGATCAACTTTATTATCGGATGTTAAAAATTCAATTTCAAAACAAGTTGCCGCTCCTACAGTTTTCTATGGAAAGATGATTTCACATGACCAATGCAAAATATCACACTCAATACATGTGTGTCTCTGGGGGGTGCATTGTGCCTTTGATGTATATAAATAATATACCATAACCAAATACTATTACGTACAGTGGAAATCAGGTTGCCAGAGCAGGTCAGTGTGCATGTTCCTCAGGGTCTCAGCAGTTACAGGTGAGGTAAAGACAATAAGAGAGAAAAAGGTCAGTAACAACACTTTAAAGAAACAACACTGAATAATTATCTCTTTGAATAATGTTCTCTCAGTAATCACTCAACTACTGTCTTTCCAACAAACAGATTGACTCACTCTCACTATCATCACAATGAAACACGTCCAGAAGAACGTCATGCAAAGCTCCCTGCCTGCCTTCCTTCCTTCCTTCCTTCCTTCCTTCCTTCCTTCCTTCCTTCCTTCCTTCCTTCCTTCCTTCCTTCCTTCCTTCCTTCCTTCCTTCCTTCCTTCCTTCCTTCCTTCCTTCCTTCCTTCCTTCCTTCCTCTCTCCCTGAACTGCCTGATCTTTTAATGTTCAATGTTAACCATTTGTGCAGATAGCATGAAGTAAAAAATATGCTAATGTGGCTTTAGCCTACCTCCCGCCCCCTTAGCACCTGGTGGAGGGGGCGATAGGCTACTCTTCAAATGTTTCACAAAATACTTACCATCATGACTACTCTTACTGTTTAACATTTTGGTTTACTTCATGTTAAGGCTAATACAAATGACAAGGCTAAGTAATGTAATGTAATGCTAACTAACATGCTCGCTACTAGCTAGGTAGCTAACTTGACTATGTTCCATGCAAAACATGTATTACCTGATACGTTTGGTCCAACGACTCCTGGTCCTTTCATCAGACGGGAAGCGATAGAACGAGCAAGTGGTATGATCTCTTTTGTGATTACAACCTGGTACAAAGCACACAGGCATCTTGTAAAAGTGAATTTATTGGAGCAACCTCTTATATTTATTGGAGGGAATAAATCAGTCTTCTTCTTCTTCTTTGCTTTAATTGTGAGATCTTCTTCTTCTTCTTTGCTTTGCGAGTCGCAACCAGTCTTGGAGCATTATCGCCTATGACATCACTTACGCGATCCAGAATGCATTTGGGATTTGTAGTCTTTCTAGTTGCGTATTTTTCATAGTCTTATATTTCAACAGTTTTACGAAAAACTGTGACTTTTTTTTACATGGAAATTATTTTTAAGATTGACAAACATCATATGTGTCATTCGTGGCACAATTCAAACGGGATCAAAAGATAACTTTTCTCTCTCCATTGACTTCAATTTATAATTTTCCGCTTGCGGGGTCCCATGGAGGCTCCCGGAAGGGGAGGGACTTCGCCTCTCTATAGGAAGGTGAGTAAAGTGGTCCAGGTGAGCTCACCTGAGCGATGTGAGCGAACTTCTTGCAGGAGAAGTCAATGAAGGCGAGCTCGTTGAAGCCGGGAGGGATGGACGGGTTGTTCTGGATGAAGGGCCGTCCACTGGGGTCCTGGGGGAGGAGCTTATGAACCCCTGCGTTGTGGCGCAGGAGACCCCGGTGCGTCCGGAATGACAGGCAGCACAGGTCACACCTGCAGGTGACAGGTTTGTAATGATAAGCATGTGTGTGTGTGTGTGTGTGTGTCTGTGTGTGTCTGTGTGTCTGTGTGTGTGTGTGTGTGTGTGTGTGTGTGTGTGTGTGTGTGTGTGTGTGTGTGTGTGTGTGTGTGTGTGTGTACCTCAGAGCAGTGTCAGGGTGTGTGTCCATGTGAGCGTCCAGCTCTAGACGAGAGCTGCAGGTTTTGAAACAGAGAGGACAAGGAAGCAGCTCCTCCTCTCCTCTCACCTCCACCTGCATCACCTCCTCCACCTGCTGAGGGAAGAGAAGGAAAGGTGATAAGGAAAGGAGATAAGGAAAGCAGATACGGAAAGGAGGTAAGTAGATAAGGACAGGTGTGTCTCCTCACCTTCTTGGCGGGAGGCTCCTCCCCCTCCTCCTCCCTCCTCTTCACTGAGGGTCTGCGTCTCTTATTGGGCGAGGGGGGGGAAAGGGGGAGGAGTCCTGAGGCCGGGTCCTTCTCGTGGATCTTCATGTGTCTGAGGGGAGAAAACATGTTATTATTATATTACACTGCGGAGAGGGTGACAGAGGGTGAACATTGGTGGTTCTCAGCTGGTGGGTCCCAGATGTGCGAGTGGAAAGGCCAGAGACTAAAACACTTCAAAGAACTTCTGTCACGTAGTGATCATCTTCTCAATGAAACACCACAAGTCTTCTGGCCAATCAGAATCAAGATCACATGGTGAGCAGGAAGTCTAGTCGAGAAGAACTTTAGAACTACTCTTTATACTTCCATGGGTACGACTACAACATCTACAGAGAGGAGGAGAGGAAACAAGGAGATGAGAAGGTAGAGAGGGAAGGAAACAAGGAGATGAGAAAGTAGAGAGGGAAGGAAACAAAGCGATTAGAAGGTAGAGAGGGAAGGAAACAAGGAGATGAGAAGGTAGAGAGGGAAGGAAACAAGGAGATGAGAAAGTAGAGAGGGAAGGAAACAAAACGATTAGAAGGTAGAGATGGAAGGAAACAAGGAGATGAGAAAGGACAGAGGGAAGGAAACAATGAGATGAGAAGGTAGAGAGGGAAGGAAACAAAGAGAAGAGAAAGTAGAGAGGAAAGGAAACAAGGAGAGGAAAGGTTAGAGAAGGAATTAAAAGAGGAGAGGAAACAAGGAGTTGAGAAGGAAGAGAGGGAAGGAAACAAGGACATGAGAACGGACAGAGGAAAGGAAATAAGGAGATGAGAAAGGACAGATGTAGGAGGTGAGGGATCAGCAGGGGGGTATCTTCTATAATTAGGAGGCAACAGGCAGCAGGCTGGACGCCCATAAGAGGTCCTGACAGTCAGCAGATCATCAGCCAATCAGGAGGGAGCAGCAAGAGGAGGCGGGGCTAAGAGTGAGAGCAGTCTTCTGAACTCTACCGACCAATCAGAGAGTAGGAAACACGCAGAGTCAGCAGAGACACAAGAGAGTGTGTGTGTGTGTGTGTATGAGAGAGTCGCCAACAGCTGCTCAACTCAACATATCAGTGAACACACACACACGCACACACACAGTTATATTTAGAGTTACAGCAGAATAAAGGGCAGCAGGGGTCGGATTTTAACCACTTATTATAGTTTAATTTGCACATCTTTTAATAATTAGAGATCAACAGGCACTGCAAAATAGAAAATATCACTTTATAAAATAGCTTCTTAAAAATTTAAAATTTGTATTTAAACCCCTCTAACAGCTGCAGTTCCTCCCCTCTTCACAGGGGGCGCTGCTGCTCCACCTCTCTTCGCCTTTCTGTGCTCAGCAGCCAATCAGAGCTCGGCACACCACTGACAGCCCATAATAGGATAATGGGATACGTTGCCGTGGTAACCGGGCCCACGGCCTCCCTCACAACAGAGGCTCTGTGATGGAGCTCTGAGACTCAGATACATATTTAATGTATATATTATTTTACACTTTCTTAATAAAGCCTTTCATGTTTAGAAAGGATTTTTTTATTTAAATTATAATTTTTTATTTATTTGCCATACATTTATTTACTTAATTAATTTAATTGTTTTATTAACTGTTCTTTTTTTCTTTTGTTATAAGCTAAATTATGTCTGTTTTTAATACTTTATTACATGAATGAACACACACACACACACACACACACACACACACACACACACACACACACACACACACACACACACACACACACACACACACACACACACACACACACACACACACACACACACACACACACACACACACACACACACACACACACACACACACACACACACACACACACACGACCGTTGGGTCTGATGGTGGAGGCTGGACTCTGCTGATAAACACTGGGCGTTGCTGTGTGTGTGTGTGTGTGTGTGTGTGTGATGAGGATGGATGGTTCATCTTCCCATTTCCTGTGTACCCCCCCACACACACACACACACACACACACACACACACATCATGGTTGACTGGATACGGGTTAAACGCTAACTTCCTCTGCCCCAAGTTACACATTGTGTGTGATCACTGATAAGGCTACAGGACTCAAAAGTGTCAGACTTAAAAAAAAAGCCAAAAAAAGTCTACAAAATACTGAAAGGACTGCATAAATCACCACAGAGTGTGTGTCAGTGTGTGTGTGTGTGTGTGTGTGTGTGTGTGTGTGTGTGTGTGTGTGTGTGTGTGTGTGTGTGTGTGTGTGTGTGTGTGTGTGTGTGTGTGTATGAGTATGAGTATGTGAGTGGGTGAGTGTGTGTGAGAGTGAGTGAGTGAGTGAGTGAGTGAGTGAGTGAGTGAGTGTGTGTGTGTGAGTGAGTGAGTGAGTGAGTGTGTGTGTGTGTGTGAGAGTGAGTGAGTGAGTGAGTGAGTGAGTGTGTGTGTGTGTGAGAGTGAGTGAGTGAGTGAGTGAGTGAGTGAGTGAGTGTGTGTGTCTACCTGTGCATGTTCCCATTAGTAGTGAAGGTCTGTCCACAGACGTTGCACTTGTAGGGCCTCTCTCCGCTGTGAACCAGCATGTGTCGGTCCAGAGAGGAAGCCGAGCTGAGGCACTTCCCACAGATACTGCAGGAGTGGTCCACCGTGCCTGCGTCTGTGTTGTGCTGCAGATACACACAGTACACACACACTGAGTACTAATACACACAATACTGAGTAATACTGTGACATGTCTCCGTGCTCTAATGTTCAAAAAGCTTTTTATTTCTCTCATCATTCACCCTCTGTCTGAAACCAGAGCTGCTCTGATTGGTTAGCTGGCCGGCTCTGTTGTGATTGGTCAACCGCTTAGAGATGTCCACCAGGTGTGTGTGTGTGTGTGTGTGTGTGTGTGTGTGTGTGTGTGTGTGTGTGTGTGTGTGTGTGTGTGTGTGTGTGTGTGTGTGTGTGTGTGTGTGTGTGTGTGTGTATGTGTGTGTGGTACCTGTCTGATGTGCATGGTGAGCTGGTGCTGGGACTGGCAGTCTTTGTCACACAGAGGACAGATGAAGGCTGAGCTCTCCTCTTTGGTTTCCTGAAACACACATTGATTCATATGATGTTTAGATGCACACACACACACACACACACACACACACACACACACACACACACACACACACACACACACACACACACACACACACACACACACACACACACACACACACACACACACACACACACACACACACACACACACACACACACACACACACACACACACACACACACACACACACGTACACACACACACAGGAATCAGGACTTCCTGTTTCCTGTTGCAGCCAAAGGAAGTGATGATGAGATGTGGAATGCACAGCGCAAGGCATTATGGGAAATGAGAGACAGCAGGAATGTACCACGGTGACGAAAGAGAGAGAGTGTGTGTGTGTGTGTCTGTGTCTGTGTGTGTGTGTGTGTGTGTGTGTGTGTGTGTGTGTGTGTGTGTGTGTGTGTGTGTGTGTGTGTGTGTGTGTGTGTGTGTGTATGTATGTGTACCTGGGGGGGGCGTCTTGCGTTGCGGCTGGGGGGGGCTCTCATGGCCGACGTCAGCGACTTGGTGGGGGAGGGGCTTCAGAGAGAGGGGAAGAAGAGGAGTCAGACATCTTCATCATCATCATTAGCATTACACAGAGACTGAAAGGACTACACAGAGACTGAAAGGACTACAGAGAGACTGAAAGGACTACACAGAGACTGAAAGGACTACATAGAGACTGAAAGGACTACATAGAGACTGAAAGGACTACATAGAGACTGAAAGGACTACATAGAGACTGAAAGGACTACAGAGAGACTGAAAGGACTACACAGAGACTGAAAGGACTACATAGAGACTGAAAGGACTACACAGAGACTGAAAGGACTACATAAAGACTGAAAGGACTACATAGAGACTGAAAGGACTACAGAGAGACTGAAAGGACTACACAGAGACTGAAAGGACTACATAGAGACTGAAAGGACTACAGAGAGACTGAAAGGACTACATAAAGACTGAAAGGACTACATAGAGACTGAAAGGACTACACAGAGACTGAAAGGACTACATAGAGACTGAAAGGACTACATAGAGACTGAAAAGACTACATAGAGACTGAAAGGACTACACAGAGACTGAAAGGACTACAGAGAGACTGAAAGGACTACATAGAGACTGAAAGGACTACACAGAGACTGAAAGGACTACACAGAGACTGAAAGGACTACAGAGAGACTTAAAGGACTACATAGAGACTGAAAGGACTACATAGAGACTGAAAGGACTACATAGAGACTGAAAGGACTACATAGAGACTGAAAGGACTACCTAGAGACTTAAAGGACTACATAGAGACTGAAAGGACTACACAGAGACTGAAAGGACTACCTAGAGACTGAAAGGACTACATAGAGACTGAAAGGACTACATAGAGACTGAAAGGACTACATAGAGACTGAAAAGACTACATAGAGACTGAAAGGACTACATAGAGACTGAAAGGACTACAGAGAGACTTAAAGGACTACAGAGAGACTGAAAGGACTACACAGAGACTGAAAGGACTACATAGAGACTGAAAGGACTACATAGAGACTGAAAGGACTACATAGAGACTGAAAGGACTACCTAGAGACTTAAAGGACTACATAGAGACTGAAAGGACTACACAGAGACTGAAAGGACTACACAGAGACTGAAAGGACTACCTAGAGACTGAAAGGACTACATAGAGACTGAAAGGACTACATAGAGAATGAAAGGACTACATAGAGACTGAAAGGACTACATAGAGACTGAAAGGACTACATAGAGACTGAAAGGACTACATAGAGACTGAAAGGACTACACAGAGAATGAAAGGACTACACAGAGACTGAAAGGACTACATAGAGAATGAAAGGACTACATAGAGACTGAAAGGACTACAGAGAGACTGAAAGGACTACATAGAGACTGAAAGGACTACATAGAGACTGAAAGGACTACATAGAGACTGAAAAGACTACATAGAGACTGAAAGGACTACATAGAGACTGAAAGGACTACACAGAGACTGAAAGGACTACATAGAGACTGAAAGGACTACATAAAGACTGAAAGGACTACACAGAGACTGAAAGGACTACACAGAGACTGAAAGGACTACATAAAGACTGAAAGGACTACATAGAGACTGAAAGGACTACACAGGGACTGAAAGGACTACATAGAGACTGAAAGGACTACACAGAGACTGAAAGGACTACATAAAGACTGAAAGGACTACACAGAGACTGAAAGGACTACATAGAGACTGAAAGGACTACATAAAGACTGAAAGGACTACATAGAGACTGAAAGGACTACACAGAGACTGAAAGGACTACATAAAGACTGAAAGGACTACATAGAGACTGAAAGGACTACATAAAGACTGAAAGGACTACATAGAGACTGAAAGGACTACACAGGGACTGAAAGGACTACATAGAGACTGAAAGGACTACACAGAGACTGAAAGGACTACAGAGAGACTGAAAGGACTACATAGAGACTGAAAGGACTACACAGGGACTGAAAGGACTACATAGAGACTGAAAGGACTACATAGAGACTGAAAGGACTACACAGAGACTGAAAGGACTACAGAGAGACTGAAAGGACTACACAGAGACTGAAAGGACTACATAGAGACTGAAAGGACTACATAAAGACTGAAAGGACTACATAGAGACTGAAAGGACTACACAGGGACTGAAAGGACTACAGAGAGACTGAAAGGACTACACAAAGACTGAATGGAGACTGAAAGGACTACATAGAGACTGAAAGGAGACTGAAAGGACTACATAGAGACTGAAAGGAGACTGAAAGGACTACATAGAGACTGAAAGGACTACATAGAGACTGAAAGGAGACTGAAAGGACTACATAGAGACTGAAAGGACTACATAGAGACTGAAAGGACTACACAAAGACTGAAAGGACTACAGAGAGACTGAAAGGACTACATAGAGACTGAAAGGACTACAGAGAGACTGAAAGGACTACATAGAGACTGAAAGGACTACACAGAGACTGAAAGGACTACATAAAGACTGAAAGGACTACATAGAGACTGAAAGGACTACATAGAGACTGAAAGGACCACATAGAGACTGAAAGGACTACACAGAGACTGAAAGGACTACATAGAGACTGAAAGGACTACACAGAGACTGAAAGGACTACATAGAGACTGAAAGGACTACATAAAGACTGAAAGGACTACATAGAGACTGAAAGGACTACATAAAGACTGAAAGGACTACATAGAGACTGAAAGGTCTACATAAAGACTGAAAGGACTACATAGAGACTGAAAGGACTACATAGAGACTGAAAGGACTACACAGGGACTGAAAGGACTACATAGAGACTGAAAGGACTACACAGAGACTGAAAGGACTACATAGAGACTGAAAGGACTACATAAAGACTGAAAGGACTACATAGAGACTGAAAGGACTACATAAAGACTGAAAGGACTACATAGAGACTGAAAGGACTACATAGAGACTGAAAGGACTACAGAGAGACTGAAAGGACTACATAAAGACTGAAAGGACTACATAGAGACTGAAAGGACTACAGAGAGACTGAAAGGACTACACAGAGACTGAAAGGACTACAGAGAGACTGAAAGGACTACATAGGACTACACAGGGACTGAAAGGACTACACAGAGACTGAAAGGACTACACAGGGACTGAAAGGACTACAGAGAGACTGAAAGGACTACACAGGGACTGAAAGGACTACAGAGAGACTGAAAGGACTACATAGGACTACACAGGGACTGAAAGGACTACACAGAGACTGAAAGGACTACACAGGGACTGAAAGGACTACATAGGACTACACAGGGACTGAAAGGACTACACAGAGACTGAAAGGACTACACAGGGACTGAAAGGACTACACAGAGACTGATAGGACTACACAGGGACTGAAAGGACTACATAAAGACTGAAAGGGCTACACAAAGTAAAGTACCTGGGCGAGGGTCCAGCGGAGGAGTTGTTGGAGGCGACCCCTCTCTCCTCCTCCTCTTCTCCGTTGATGTTCCCTGCTGACATCACGGCGGACATCATGGCGTTGATGGAGGAAAGGTCTCCTCCTCGCTCTCCGTTCTGAAGACACTCCCCCTCGTCTCCGTTCATCTCTGCGGAGACATTAAGATTCAACATTCCAGTCTTCCTCATCATGTGCTCAGCAGCCACAGTGTATGACAATCTGAGATCCCAGCTCCTCCAACAGAGCAACACAATAACACAGTTCAAATAGTGCAAGCAATGCAGTCAGTAATTAGCACGTTAGCTTCTGGTTGTGGTTACACTCATTATGTATCTCTGCACAGACACAAAAACACTGTAGAGGACTACAAAAACACTGTAGAGGACTACACAAAGACTAAAGGACTACAAAAAGACTAAAGGACTGCAAAAACACTGTAGAGGACTACAAAAACACTGTAGAGGACTACACAAAGACTAAAGGACTACAAAAAGACTAAAGGACTGCAAAAACACTGTAGAGGACTACACAAAGACTGAAAGGACTACAAAAAGACTGAAAGGACTACAAAAAGACTAAAGGACTGCAAAAACACTGTTGAGGACTACACAAAGACTGAAAGGACTACAAAAAGACTGAAAGGACTACACAAAGACTGAAAGGACTACAAAAAGACTGAAAGGACTACACAAAGACTGAAAGGACTACAAAAAGACTGAAAGGACTACACAAAGACTGAAAGGACTACAAAAAGACTAAAGGACTACAAAAACACTGTTGAGGACTACACAAAGACTGAAAGGACTACACAAAGACTAAAGGACTACAAAAAGACTAAAGGACTACAAAAACACTGTAGAGGACTACACAAAGACTGAAAGGACTACAAAAAGACTGAAAGGACTACACAGAGACTGAAAGGACTACAAAAAGACTGTACAGGACTAGAAAAATACTAAAGGACTACAAAAAGATTGAAAGGACTACACAGGGACTGAAAGGACCACAAAAAGACTGAAAGGACTACAAAAATACTAAAGGACTACAAAAAGACTGAAAGGACTACACAGGGACTGAAAGGACTACAAAAAGACTGAAAGGACTACACAGGGACTGAAAGGACTACAAAAAGACTGAAAGGACTACAAAAATACTAAAGGACTACACAGAGACTGAAAGGACTACAAAAAGACTGAAAGGACTACAAAAATACTAAAGGACTACACAGGGACTGAAAGGACTACAAAAAGACTGAAAGGACTACAAAAAGACTAAAGGACTACACAGAGACTGAAAGGACTACAAAAAGACTGAAAGGACTACACAGGGACTGAAAGGACTACAAAAATACTAAAGGACTACACAGGGACTGAAAGGACTACAAAAAGACTGAAAGGACTACAAAAATACTAAAGGACTACACAGAGACTGAAAGGACTTCAAAAAGACTGAAAGGACTACACAGGGACTGAAAAGACTACACAGGGACTGAAAGGACTACAAAAAGACTGAAAGGACTACACAGGGACTGAAAGGACTACAAAAATACTAAAGGACTACAAAAAGACTGTACAGGACTACAAAAATACTAAAGGACTACAAAAATACTAAAGGACTACACAAAGACTAAAGGACTACAAAAACACTAAAGGACTACAAAAACACTGTAGAGGACTACAAAAATAATAAAGGACTACAAAAAGAATGAAAGGACTACAAAAAGACTGAAAGGACTACAAAAAGACTGAAAGGACTACATAGACTGAAAGGACTACAAAAAGACTGAAAGGACTACATAGAGACTGAAAGGACTACACAGAGACTGAAAGGACTACACAGAGACTGAAATGACTACAAAAAGACTGAAAGGACTACATAGAGACTGAAAGGACTACACAGAGACTGAAATGACTACACAGAGACTGAAAGGACTACACAGAGACTGAAAGGACTACACAGAGACTGAAAAGACTACATAGAGACTGAAAGGACTACATAGAGACTGAAAGGACTACACAGAGACTGAAAGGACTACACAGAGACTGAAAGGACTACACAGAGACTGAAAAGACTACATAGAGACTGAAAGGACTACATAGAGACTGAAAGGACTACAAAAAGACTGAAAGGACTACATAGAGACTGAAAGGACTACACAGAGACTGAAAGGACTACACAGAGACTGAAAAGACTACATAGAGACTGAAAGGAGTACATAGAGACTGAAAGGACTACAAAAAGACTGAAAGGACTACACAGAGACTGAAAGGACTACATAAAAACTGAAAGGACTACATAGAGACTGAAAGGATTACACAGAGACTGAAAGGACTACACAGAGACTGAAAAGACTACATAAAGACTGAAAAGACTACATAGAGACTGAAAGGACTACATAGAGACTGAAAGGACTACAAAAAGACTGAAAGGACTACACAGAGACTGAAAGGACTACATAAAAACTGAAAGGACTACATAGAGACTGAAAGGATTACATAGAGACTGAAAGGACTACATAGAGACTGAAAGGACTACACAGAGACTGAAAGGATTACATAGAGACTGAAAGGACTACATAGAGACTGAAAGGACTACACAGAGACTGAAAAGACTACATAGAGACTGAAAGGACTACACAGAGACTGAAAGGACTACACAGAGACTGAAAGGATTACATAGAGACTGAAAGGACTACATAGAGACTGAAAGGACTACACAGAGACTGAAAGGATTACATAGAGACTGAAAGGACTACATAGAGACTGAAAGGACTACACAGAGACTGAAAGGACTACATAGAGACTGAAAGGACTACACAGAGACTGAAAGGACTACATAGAGACTGAAAGGACTACACAGAGACTGAAAGGACTACATAAAGACTGAAAGGACTACATAGAGACTGAAAGAACTACAGAGAGACTGAAAGGACTACACAGAGACTGAAAGGACTACATAAAGACTGAAGGGACTACACAGAGACTGAAAGGACTACACAGAGACTGAAAGGACTACACAAAGACTGAAAGGACTACACAGAGACTGAAAGGACTACATAAAGACTGAAAGGACTACATAGAGACTGAAAGGACTACACAAAGACTGAAAGGACTACACAGAGACTGAAAGGACTACACAAAGACTGAAAGGACTACACAGAGACTGAAAGGACTACACAGAGACTGAAAAGACTACATAGAGACTGAAAGGACTACACAGAGACTGAAAGGACTACATAAAGACTGAAAGGACTACATAGAGACTGAAAGGACTACAGAGAGACTGAAAGGACTACACAGAGACTGAAAGGACTACATAAAGACTGAAAGGACTACATAGAGACTGAAAGAACTACAGAGAGACTGAAAGGACTACATAAAGACTGAAAGGACTACACAGAGACTGAAAGGACTACATAAAGACTGAAAGGACTACACAGAGACTGAAAGGACTACATAAAGACTGAAGGGACTACACAGAGACTGAAAGGACTACACAGAGACTGAAAGGACTACACAGAGACTGAAAGGACTACATAGAGACTGAAAGGACTACATAGAGACTGAAAGGACTACACAGAGACTGAAAGGTCTACATAGAGACTGAAAGAACTACAGAGAGACTGAAAGGACTACATAGAGACTGAAAGGACTACACAGAGACTGAAAGGTCTACATAGAGACTGAAAGGACTGAAAGGACTACACAGAGACTGAAAGGTCTACATAGAGACTGAAAGGACTGAAAGGACTACATAGAGACTGAAAGGACTACATAAAGACTGAAAGGACTACACAGAGACTGAAAGGTCTACATAGAGACTGAAAGGACTACAAAAAGACTGAAAGGACTACACAGAGACTGAAAGGACTACATAGAGACTGAAAGGACTACACAGAGACTGAAAGGACTACACAGAGACTGAAAGGACTACACAGAGACTGAAAGGACTACACAGAGACTGAAAGGACTACATAAAGACTGAAAGGACTACATAGAGACTGAAAGGACTACATAAAGACTGAAAGGACTACATAGAGACTGAAAGGACTACATAAAGACTGAAAGGACTACATAGAGACTGAAAGGACTACATAAAGACTGAAAGGACTACATAGAGACTGAAAGGACTACATAAAGACTGAAAGGACTACATAGAGAATGAAAGGACTACACAGAGACTGAAAGGTCTACATAGAGACTGAAAGGACTACATAAAGACTGAAAGGACTACATAGAGAATGAAAGGACTACACAGAGACTGAAAGGACTACATAAAGACTGAAAGGTCTACATAGAGACTGAAAGGTCTACACAGAGACTGAAAGGTCTACATAGAGACTGAAAGGTCTACATAGAGACTGAAAGGTCTACATAGAGACTGAAAGGACTACACAGAGACTGAAAGGACTACATAAAGACTGAAAGGTCTACATAGAGACTGAAAGGACTACATAGAGACTGAAAGGACTACATAGAGACTGAAAGGTTTACACAAAGACACACTCACAGGGCTGCCAACACTCACGCATTGAGCGTGAGAGTCACGCAATTAACCCATATCTCACGCACTCACGCCACACTTGCCTTTCCTCACGCTAAGTTTTCGTCCAAAATAAATGTATATAAAAATAAAAATAAAGTGAAGGAACAGCAAACCGAGCGGTCTACGAAATGAGACGGTCTTCTGGCTTAGTTCAGTAAAGTTGGGACGATATTGGGAGATTCTGATTTCACGGATCAATAACTCATGAACAAAACGTTATTCAGACACAAATGACATCTCCTAAGTACCGTGGTGAGGAGGACAACGAACTACAATCACATTTTGATTTAAAAAAAAGCCAATACGCGCCGTCCTCCGAGCTGGACACATCACATTGGTCTCTATCCGCAGCCGGAGAAGAAACGAGTGCTCAGGGACCGTCTGCAAAGTGCAACTCCCAAAAAAGAGAATACAATCATATTCACTATTATACAGATTATTACTATAACTCACCACACACATCAAGAGTCTCCTGTGTGTCAGACTACAGCAAGGAGTTTGGAAGAATATGCTTTTGAATCATTATAATGTAAAGTCATCTTAAATAACTTTAATATTATTCAGTATATTTCTACCAAACTCACTATCTGCATTGTTGTTGTTAGCATCTGGTTAGCTAGCTGCGCTAACGGATAGAAGCTGTTTCTCAAACAATGAGAGGGAGAGCTGCGTCCTGTCAGACTGAGAGAGAGAACTACAGCTCAGTGAGGGAAGGGAGTGTTTAACTTTAGTCTAGTTATCTCAGTGGCTCTCAAACGGCTTGGTCACCATTTATGAGAATAAATGAAAATCAGTTTTGAAAAAACGATGACAGTGAAACAAGAATACAGTTTAAAGGGGAGTGATTTTTAAATATCCAAAAAGAAAATCTGTTCTGTTTCATATGGGCGTTGAGAGATGTATCTATAAATTCATTTTTGCTCTCAAAGTGAACCAGGTCGATGCATTTAACTACAATATGTATCTTTTTAAATCTTCCGGGGGAGCATGCCCCCAGACCCCACTAGAGGAGGTGAGGACCCCCCCCCCCCCCCACACTTATAAAATAGCACTTTCCCTCTGCTTACAAGAGCCTTATAAGAGTCGCGGGTACACTGTGTGTGTATTCCACTGCAGCGCCCGGTCATGGGAAACCCTAGTTTGTACATTCAATACATTTGGAACACATGAACGCTTCTTTTTCGGTTCACCAAAAATAAAATCTCAGTCCAAGCTGAACTCGAATGTTGGCAGCTCTGCACTCATTACATATCTCTACACTCATTACATATCTCTACACTCATTACATATCTCTACACTCATTATATATCTCTACACTCATTACATATCTCTACACTCATTACATATCTCTATACTCATTACATATCTCTACACTCATTACATATCTCTACACTCATTATATATCTCTACACTCATTACATATCTCTACACTCATTATATATCTCTACACTCATTACATATCTCTACACTCATTACATATCTCTACACTCATTACATATCTCTACACTCATTACATATCTCTACACTCATTACATATCTCTACACTCATTACATATCTCTACACTCATTATATATCTCTACACTCATTACATATCTCTACACTCATTACATATCTCTATACTCATTACATATCTCTACACTCATTACATATCTCTACACTCATTATATATCTCTACACTCATTACATATCTCTACACTCATTATATATCTCTACACTCATTACATATCTCTACACTCATTACATATCTCTACACTCATTACATATCTCTATACTCATTACATATCTCTACACTCATTACATATCTCTATACTCATTATATATCTCTACACTCATTACATATCTCTACACTCATTATATATCTCTACACTCATTACATATCTCTACACTCATTATATATCTCTACACTCATTACATATCTCTACACTCATTATATATCTCTACACTCATTACATATCTCTACACTCATTACATATCTCTATACTCATTACATATCTCTACACTCATTACATATCTCTACACTCATTATATATCTCTACACTCATTACATATCTCTACACTCATTACATATCTCTATACTCATTACATATCTCTACACTCATTACATATCTCTACACTCATTATATATCTCTACACTCATTATATATCTCTACACTCATTACATATCTCTACACTCATTACATATCTCTACACTCATTACATATCTCTATACTCATTATATATCTCTACACTCATTACATATCTCTACACTCATTACATATCTCTACACTCATTATATATCTCTATACTCATTACATATCTCTACACTCATTACATATCTCTACACTCATTATATATCTCTATACTCATTACATATCTCTACACTCATTACATATCTCTACACTCATTATATATCTCTATACTCATTATATATCTCTACACTCATTATATATCTCTACACTCATTACATATCTCTACACTCATTACATATCTCTACACTCATTACATATCTCTACACTCATTACATATCTCTACACTCATTATATATCTCTACACTCATTACATATCTCTACACTCATTACATATCTCTACACTCATTATATATCTCTACACTCATTATATATCTCTACACTCATTATATATCTCTACACTCATTATATATCTCTACACTCATTACATATCTCTACACTCATTACATATCTCTATACTCATTATATATCTCTACACTCATTATATATCTCTACACTCATTACATATCTCTACACTCATTACATATCTCTATACTCATTATATATCTCTACACTCATTATATATCTCTATACTCATTATATATCTCTACACTCATTACATATCTCTACACTCATTACATATCTCTACACTCATTATATATCTCTATACTCATTACATATCTCTACACTCATTATATATCTCTATACTCATTATATATCTCTACACTCATTACATATCTCTACACTCATTATATATCTCTATACTCATTACATATCTCTACACTCATTATATATCTCTACACTCATTATATATCTCTACACTCATTACATATCTCTACACTCATTATATATCTCTATACTCATTATATATCTCTATACTCATTACATATCTCTACACTCATTACATATCTCTACACTCATTACATATCTCTACACTCATTACATATCTCTACACTCATTATATATCTCTACACTCATTACATATCTCTACACTCATTACATATCTCTACACTCATTACATATCTCTACACTCATTACATATCTCTACACTCATTACATATCTCTATACTCATTATATATCTCTACACTCATTACATATCTCTATACTCATTATATATCTCTACACTCATTACATATCTCTACAGGAGGTTTGTTGTTTACCTTTGTGCGTCTCTTCCTCCTTCAGCTCCTCCTCTTCCTCCATCTTCATCTCCTCAAGCTGCTCCTCTTCCTCCATCACTGCACAAACACATGCAAAACATCTTAAACAAAAACATTTTCAGCTTTTTGGTGAAAATAAGAGCTTTAGAGGTTTGGACGGGATATTTAATAAAACCTTCAAAGACCACGAGCAGTCCGGCACGATAAGAATAATAATTCATTTATTTGATATAGGCGCCTTTCAAGGCTCTCAAGGTCGCCGATCACAATGAACCGAACATGACAGGTGAATCACCTTTAACCTGGGACAGGTGAATCACCTTTGACCTGGGACAGGTGAATCACCTTTAACCTGGGACAGGTGAATCACCTTTGACCTGGGACAGGTGAATCACCTTTAACCTGGGACAGGTGAATCACCTTTAACCTGGGACAGGTGAATCACCTTTAACCTGGGACAGGTGAATCACCTTTAACCTGGGACAGGTGAATCACCTTTGACCTGGGACAGGTGAATCACCTTTACCCTGGGACAGGTGAATCACCTTTGACCTGGGACAGGTGAATCACCTTTAACCTGGGACAGGTGAATCACCTTTGACCTGGGACAGGTGAATCACCTTTACCCTGGGACAGGTGAATCACCTTTGACCTGGGACAGGTGAATCACCTTTGACCTGGGACAGGTGAATCACCTTTGACCTGGGACAGGTGAATCACCTTTACCCTGGGACAGGTGAATCACCTTTACCCTGGGACAGGTGAATCACCTTTAACCTGGGACAGGTGAATCACCTTTACCCTGGGACAGGACTTTAAACACAGGGGAAGAGTTTGTACTACATGCATTCAAGTCCTGAACATGTTGGTCACATGGTCAGGACCTGAACATGTTGGTCACATGGTCAGGACCAGAACATGAAGGTCAAATGGTCAGGACCAGAACATGTTGGTCACATGGTCAGGACCAGAACATGTTGGTCACATGGTCAGGACCAGAACATGTTGGTCACATGGTCAGGACTTGAACATGAAGGTCACATGGTCAGGACTTGAACATGTTGGTCACATGGTCAGGACCTGAACATGTTGGTCACATGGTCAGGACTTGAACATGAAGGTCACATGGTCAGGACTTGAACATGTTGGTCACATGGTCAGGACCTGAACATGTTGGTCACATGGTCAGGACTTGAACATGAAGGTCACATGGTCAGGACTTGAACATGTTGGTCACATGGTCAGGACCTGAACATGAAGGTCACATGGTCAGGACCTGAACATGTTGGTCACATGGTCAGGACTTGAACATGTTGGTCACATGGTCAGGACCTGAACATGTTGGTCACATGGTCAGGACCTGAACATGAAGGTCACATGGTCAGGACTTGAACATGTTGGTCACATGGTCAGGACTTGAACATGTTGGTCACATGGTCAGGACTTGAACATGTTGGTCACATGGTCAGGACTTGAACATGTTGGTCACATGGTCAGGACTTGAACATGTTGGTCACATGGTCAGGACTTGAACATGTTGGTCACATGGTCAGGACTTGAACATGTTGGTCACATGGTCAGGACTTGAACACAGTTACAGAGGGAGGGTACTGGAAGAGCTGAGTAATGGAAATAAAGAGTGTTTCTCTCAGAGAGGAGAGAAGAAGAAGAAGAGGTAATTACTGCTTCCTGTTTGGCAGCCCCCACAGGAAGCAGCTCTCCAGAGCCACTTCCTCCTCCAGTGTGTGTGTGTGTGTGTGTGTGTGTGTGTGTGTGTGTGTGTGTGTGTGTGTGTGTGTGTGTGTGTGTGTGTGTGTGTGTGTGTGTGTGTGTGTGTGTGTGTGTGTAGGAGGAGAGGATGTTAAATGATGAGAAAAAAGTCAATAGTTTTTAAATAATATATAAACCAGTTATAGATTTTAAATAAAATTTAAAATCACAAGGAGGAGGAGTGTACTGCTGACAACTGGCTCAGTGTGTGTGTGTGTGTGTGTGTGTGTGTGTGTGTGTGTGTGTGTGTGTGTGTGTGTGTGTGTCAGTGCACCTGCCATGGCCATGTTACAGTTTGTCATGTAAGAGCAGTGTAAGGTCACACACACACACACACACACACACACACACACACACACACACACACACTGAAATGAAGAAGAGGAGAAGCACCTCTTTTCACCCTCCGTCTGAAACCAGAGCTGGGCTGCACTGTTGTGATTGGTCCACCACCAGCTCAGAGATATCACGTACAATGTGTTGGGAGCACTAGAGTGTTACATAGTGATGTCACTGTGTTCAGGAGGTAAACGAACACCTCTAGAACTACAGGAGAGAGAGCAGGGACTCTTTAGTGAAGGGTGCAAAAAGATGCACTTTTAAAAGATGTATGATTCCTCAGACAGTGTGTGTGTGTGTGTGTGTGTGTGTGTGTGTGTGTGTGTGTGTGTGTGTGAGAGAGAGAGAAAGTATGATGGCTGGTTGGTGTTACAGCATCTGCTCCCAGCCATCACCCACACACACACACACACACACACACACACACACACACACACACACACACACACACACACACACACACACACACACACACACACACACACACACACACACACACACACACACACACACACACACACACACACACACACACACACACACACACACACACACACACACACACACACACACACACACACACACACACACACACACACACACACACACACACACACACACACACACACACACACACCGAGAGAGAGAGAGTGCTGACATCCTGACATTCCTGCACATCCATGCAAAAGCAGAAAAAAAGCTCTCTGTGTGTGTGTGTGTGTGTGTGTGTGTGTGTGTGTGTGTGTGTGTGTGTGTGTGTGTGTGTGTGTGTGATCTCTAACTCCCTCTTCTTAACAACATGGTATAAAGAAGATGCTCTAAACTGGAACTCAACGTCTTGATATATCACAACACATATATATTTATTCAATCCTTCCAGATCCTCTACAGCAGGGATGGGCTACTTGGATGGTGGTGGGGGCCACATAATGTATGTACTGGCCACCAGGGGGCCACAGATTCTCTTACACAAAATTACATGTATTGTATGTAATTGTCTAACTTGAACCTGACTGCTGCCCCTCAGCGCAGCTACCCCTCCCTCCCTCCCTCCCTCTGACATTATGAATGAAAAGCGTATAGTAATCATTGATGACACGGCAGGGTCCGTTTGTTTCCATCTGATTTCAAATAAACAAAGTCTTGGTTTTTAGAATATTAAACTTGTTTCACCAAATTCAGATGATAAACACCACTTTGAAGCGTGTAAAGGCATGATGACAAGCGGCAACTTAACGTAACAGCAGGCACAACAACAGCCGGTGTTTATTGTGAGTGTTTCCCGGGGAAACAAACACAATACACAAAAACGCGTCACAGATTATTTTGTGGTATTTGGCTGCCGAACGAAATCATGTACGCAGCTCGAGACGTAACTAGGAGTCTAGTGGACGGTATCAGTACTACAAGTACAAAAATGCTGTCAAAATTATCGCGTTAACGGCGGTAATTAATTTTTGGAATTAATTGCGTTGAAATATTTAACGCATGTGCAGAATGGCCCGCCCCATACATCCCACCAGTGGCAGCGCCAGGGTATGGCTGGGGTAGGCTACAGCCATATCAAGAAATGGCTTAGCCCCACCTTAGCCCCACCTTAGCCCCACCTTAGCCCCACCATGAACAATGATGTTAAAGTAATCAAAATAAAGTCCGCCAACTCGCGCGGAGTAAATCACACAGACAGCAGTTAGTAAGATTGATTTCAGTAGCCACTTGTCTGGAAATACTGAAGACTAGAAACGGTTTTGAAAACTTTTGTCACGTAGTGATCGTCTTCTCAATAGAACATCTTTGATAATGTCTTCTGGCCAATCAGAATCAAGATAACGGCGTGGTGTTGTTGCAGGAAGTCCTGACGGAGAATACTTTTGCTGTAGTACATCTCTATATACATCGATACAACATTACGTGTTGATAGAAATCAACACGTAATGAAATAAGACCCCACGGTTTGATGATTGATAGGTGTGTGGGCTGTCTTTCATTTTGACACACAGAACAATGTTATAATAAACATGCTTTATGTTAAATGGATATATCCGCCTTCTTTCATTTATCTTTCCATTCCCACAACAATATACATAAAGAAATGTTATAATTATATATAATTCAAATGGTGATTAATCTGATTCATTAATTTTTAAGCTGTGATTAATCTGATTAAAATGTTAATTGTTTGACAGCCCTAATTTTTTTATTAATTACGTTGCTTATAAATTAATCTGAGGGCCGCAAAAAGAGGAGACCCCCGGGCCGCCATTTGCCCATCCCTGCTCTACAGGCTTTAGGAAAACAGGGATTCTTAGTTGCTTTAACAACATGAAGTTATTCAGATATTTCTAACTGCATCTCTAACCCTCTAACCGTCCAGAAAGAAGAGAAACTAAAACCCTCGTCTTCACCAGTTCAGAGCGTATCATATATATCTTTAGTTAACTCACCAGACGTAGAAGATTATTAAACGTTATAATCCTGAGTTTTGTTTAGAGTTAAACTGTACTTAAGCTAGTTTAACATTAACAGGTAGCACTGTTGCCACGGTGACCGTAACTAAGACACTTGGAGGTTAACTGGCAGGTAAACAGACAACCTCATTTCATTTACATTTCACTGATTACTCATTTGAAGTTGAATAAAGCAACTTAAACTGCACACTGAATATTTGCTGATTTTCTGACTCATTTATAATCATTCAACTTTATTTTAGCTAATAATGGTTCGAAATGCAAGGAATCACAATATTCTGCTTGGACCTCTGTAAAGAATATATTTCTTAAAGGTTTTAGTATTTATTTGCCATTATTTTTTCAAATTAAGTCTCTTTTAATCATCAGGATTGTTTATATGGGAACAATCTGAATAAAAGTCTTTATTCTAAGTATTTTTAGTAATGTATTAAAAGTTAGGAGAGAGCTGGTTCTCACAGTGTTTGTTGACCTGAAGCATTTTGGCCTTTCCTAACTGACCTCAGCTGAGCAAACACTGTCTGTTTAAGGTGAGAAAACACTTTAAAAACTGCCAGAGAAATGACTTTTATACTTATAAAACTGAGGTTTCTATATAAATAGACTCTCCCAGAGAGCTAGGGTATTTAAAGAGGATCACTTGAAGCAGTAAAAGGACTCAGATTGAGTTTAAACTCAGTTAAAGTAATGTTGTTTCTGTGGAGGTTTCACAGCCTCCTGCTGAGTGGCACCTGTGTGAAGATTTAACATCTGACAGAGGAGGAGGAGGAGGAGGAGGAGGAGGAGGAGGAAGAAGAAGAGGAGAAAGAGGAGGCAGAGTTGAAAAGTTTCCCCGTCACCTGATATCCATAAATCTTCCTCCGACAGCCGGGACATAAATCTGGAGCTCAGAAACCTCAGAGTTCAGTTTCTCCCAACAACACTCAGCACACAGCAGTTACAGCATCACTACTCACTTATCTTATTATTAAATAGTAAATACAAGCTTTTATTGTGATTTGATTCTGTTTAAACAACCAACACATCTCCTGCAATAACCCTAAGCTAACAGTAAAGCTAGCATCACAGCAATTCATCTACCTAGCATCAGGAATACAGCTAATGGGTTATAAATGACATGATCTAACGTTGACTAAATGCTAAATGCCTCTCAGAGTTAGTTAGCATGCTCATTCATTATCATGGCATTTCAAATGAATGCTATCTGCAGAGCTAAGTGCTATTTTAATTGGAACCAGTTTAGTAGCATCATTTGTGATGCTAACAACATTTAAAGCTAATAAACTAACAGTCTGTTTTACTGTTAGCATCCCAATAAACTCTTTCGAGCTAAATAGCATTAGCTTTTCAAACTCTGCTAGTTAGTTGTATATTTTTAGCGTCGTTAGCCCAGCATTAGCATTGTTAGCCTAGCATTAGCATTGTTAGCCTAGCATTAGCATAGTGGGATAAAGTGAGGGCGCTATCTTTAAAGGCCAACTACTATTCTGAAGTTAATTAGAGGGTATCTGTCCGAAAACAAAGGATGTTTGGTGTAGTAGTAGTAGTACTCTCTGTTCATCTAATAATTACTTTCTAATTATTGTAAACTATAAATAAGGTGTAAATATTAGCAGAAGTAGATATATAACTGTAAGCTATGAGAGTGAGTCAGCTTTTTTCCTTATCTTAACCATGCTACTGTAGTTAGCCGTCGAGTGTGTTGTTACGTCGAGCCACAGTTTAAATGTTAACTTACTTTAATAAACGTCATCTTAGCATCTATTTCCCTTAACGTTTAACCAGCTGTTACGCTCTGTTAGCCGAGGACTGTTAGCAGCCTGTAGCTGTTAGCATCCTTTACAGCAAACTGACTAAACTGACAGCTGCTGTAGAAAACAAACTTACCCCCTCTTCCTCTTTTATATTTATATTTAAGGTATAAGTACTCAGATCTTGTCGTGGAAGTAGAAGTACTCAGATATTGTACTGGAGTAAAAGTAGAAGTACTCAGGTCTTGTCGTGGAAGTAGAAGTACTCAGATCTCGTAGTGGAAGTAGAAGTACTCAGATATTGTACTGGAGTAAAAGTAGAAGTATTCAGATCTTGTGCTTGAGTAAAAGTAGAAGTACTCAGATCTTGTACTGGAGTAAAAGTAGAAGTATTCAGATCTTGTGCTTGAGTAAAAGTAGAAGTACTCAGATCTTGTTCTTGAGTAAAAGTAGAAGTACTCAGATCTTGTTCTTGAGTAAAAGTAGAAGTACTCAGATCTTGTACTGGAGTAAAAGTAGAAGTACTCAGATCTTGTTCTTGAGTAAAAGTAGAAGTACTCAGATCTTGTACTTGTGTAAAAGTAGAAGTACTCAGATCTTGTACTGGAGTAAAAGTAGAAGTACTCAGATCTTGTACTGGAGTAAAAGTAGAAGTACTCAGATCTTGTTCTTGAGTAAAAGTAGAAGTACTCAGATCTTGTACTTGTGTAAAAGTAGAAGTACTCAGATCTTGTGCTTGAGTAAAAGTACTCAGATCTTGTGCTTGAGTAAAAGTAGAAGTATTCAGATCTTGTGCTTGAGTAAAAGTAGAAGTATTCAGATCTTGTGCTTGAGTAAAAGTAGAAGTACTCAGATCTTGTACTTGTGTAAAAGTAGAAGTACTCAGATCTTGTGCTTGTGTAGAAGTAGAAGTACTCAGATCTTGTACTTGAGTAAAAGTAGAAGTACTCAGATCTTGTACATGAGTAAAAGTAGAAGTACTCAGATCTTGTACTTGAGTAAAAGTAGAAGTACTCAGATCTTGTTCTTGAGTAAAAGTAGAAGTACTCAGGTCTTGTACTTGAGTAAAAGTAGAAGTACTCAGATCTTGTTTTTGAGTCAAAGTAGAAGTACTCAGATCTTGTTCTTGAGTAAAAGTAGAAGTACTCAGATCTTGTACTTCAGTAAAAGTAGAAGTACTCAGATCTTGTTCTTGAGTAAAAGTAGAAGTACTCAGATCTTGTACTTGAGTAAAAGTAGAAGTACTCAGGTCTTGTACTTGAGTAAAAGTAGAAGTACTCAGATCTTGTACTTCAGTAAAAGTAGAAGTACTCAGATCTTGTACTTGAGTAAAAGTAGAAGTACTCAGATCTTGTTCTTGAGTAAAAGTAGAAGTACTCAGATCTTGTTCTTGAGTAAAAGTAGAAGTACTCAGATCTTGTTCTTGAGTAAAAGTAGAAGTACTCAGATCTTGTTCTTGAGTAAAAGTAGAAGTAGTAAGTAAGTTCCTCTAAATTGTTTTAAGTACTTTGCACCACAGGTGTCGGCTAGCAGTGTTTAGAGGAGAGGGATGGGGGAGGAGGTGACCATATGTCGGCTATTTATTATCTCCTCCTCCTCCTCCTCCTCTCTTCATCCTCACACACTCCTCCATGCGGTGAACGCCCAGAAACAGGAACAGGAGGAACCAGATTCCTGTGAGCGTTTCTTTGTTTCTTTGCACTAACATGCAGCGTTCATTAGCCGCCATGCTAACGCTAACAGCAGCTCTTCCCTTCACGCAGATTCCTCATGGCTGCTCACTTGCATTCAGAGTGCAGAGAGGAGCTTGTTAGTAAACACGCAGCGCAGGGACTCTTAGGTCAACCTATCTGTACAGGTGGACCTCTTCTTTATGGCCTCGACTCAATCACAATAAAGTTACTGTGTAAAAACAGAAAGAAGAAGGTGGCTCTAGCATCTTAAACTAACAGCATCTTTTCTCCTCTGATGCTACGCAGATCATCTAGATGTTCTGGCTCCAAAGATGCATCTGAAGCTAATGAAGCTGTTTACTCACTGGTGAAAGCAAATGGAGCTAATGAAGATGTTTACTCACTGGTGAAAGCAAATGGAGCTAATGAAGATGTTTACTCACTGGTGAAAGCAAATGGAGCTAATGAAGATGTTTCTTCTGAAAGGATTTCAGTACTTCAAGCTACCTTAAAGCTAACTATGCTTTATTTTCTCATGTGATGCTAGCAGCTGAAATTAATAAAGCTATCTTTGCTCAACAGATGCATTTGAAGGTAATTAGCTGAACTGTTCAGGGCTCAAAGGACTATTTAAAGTTTTAAAACCAGTTAAGAGAATGGAAACTATAGGCTACAGGTGGTTCGATAGTACCTTAGTCTTATTATCCGACTAGACTGTGAAAAGTGTGGATCAGTTGGGCAACACAGCACACGATGCTCAGAAACTTCACAACTAAACTCCCAACAACAACAACATCCAACAGGTGATGGATTGTGAAATCTTAATTATGTTTGAAATAGCTAAACTGATGCTGGTGTTTCAGCCAATCAGCATCGAGGCTCAGAGAGGGAAGGAATCTGTGGCCGTTTCTCAATCGCGAGGACGCTTGCTTGGTAGCACATGTCTTCCAAGTCACTTGCTTCAGAAGCAAAGCATTGTGGGGATTTTAAGGACGAGAAGTCTACCCATGTGCAGCCTCGAAATTACCCCCAAACCAAGGACGCGGCCTCGGTGGAATTCCAAGTATGCTGGAGATTGGAACAGCCCTTCGGCGGCACTCGATGACGTAGCATCCTTGAAATATTGGCTTGGAAGCCAGTTTCCTCGAGATTGAGAGACGGCCAGTTACACACACACACACACACACACACACACACACACACACACACACACACACACACACACACACACACACACACACACACACACACACACACACACACACACACACACACACACACACACACACACACACACACACACACACACACACACACACACACACACACACACACACACACACACACACACACACACACACACACACACACACACACACACACACACACACACACACACACACACACACACACACACACACACACACACACACACACACACACACCCTGAAGCAGCAGCTCTGTTAGGACTTGTTAAAACTCTCGCCTGAAACTCAGAGCAGAAAATCCCAGGCTTTCTTTCTCTGTTTGTTTTTGAAACTGAACATTATTTTATATATTATATATATTGAAATGTGAGGGTGTGTGTGCAGGGATTTACTCCTGTTGCACGTTGATGGAGGTGTATCTGTGCAGTTTCAATAACTTTTGCACAAAGTTTTGCAGGAAAAGTTCCCAATATTTAACTTTATTAATACATTATCTGAAGGCAAATAAAATAATATAGGCCATTTTTAACGATGCAGAAGAGCTGTTTCTTCATCGATTGAATATATAAATAAATAATTGTTAAGTAATCCTTTTAGAAACACATCTTCCTTTTTAGTGCATATGATCTTTTACCATCTGTCTGTCATGAAAAAAAAAGGGATTTTTTTAAGATTTTGTTTTCCATCTTTTGCACAAATTAAAAACTTCTGTTAATTATTTATTGCACGTGTGCTCTCTCCTCACTCTTGCATCATCTCATGTGTGTGTGTGTCGTCCTACAGCATGGTTACAGATTGACTGGTGTGTGTGTGTGTGTGTGTGTGTGTGTGTGTGTGTGTGTGTGTGTGTGTGTGTGTGTGTGTGTGTGTGTGTGTGTGTGTGTGTGTGTGTGTGTGTGTGTGTGTGTGTGTGTGTGTGTGTGTGTGTGTGTGTGTGTGTGTGTGTGTGTGTGTGTGTGTTGGAGTTTAGCCCCGCTGTGATAAAGTGTTGAGATAGCATCGCTGCTGTGTGAGCTCTACTGTACAGCATGCCAGAGGGGGGGGAGGGGGCAGTCTCAGCCAATCACAGCGCAGCATCACTGTGGAAAATATCTGCCGGCTCTCAGCCAATCAGAGCGCAGATTCCACCACACACTCACTCACATGTTTCTACTCTTCGCTTATCATCAACTGTCTTCAAACACCTGAATACTTTACTAACTAAACACAATACACACATAACAACATGGTAAACAACATGGTAAACAACATGGTAAACAACATGGTCCAGCGGCCAATGAGGAAACAGCGTTTACGTTTCAGCAGAATCGTGAGAGAGGAAGAGGAAGATGATCAGGTGATAAATGATGAGTTTTCTGATCAGCGAGAAAGCAGCAGGTGATGCAGCGCGTACAGGTGTGGGTGTGTGTGTTTGTGTGTGTGTGTGTGTGTGTGTGTGTGTGTGTGTGTGTGTGTGTGTGTGTGTGTGTGTGTGTGTGTGTGTGTGTGTGATTATAAGCCTCTAATAATCTGCTTTATATATTTATTTATAGGAAATAATCGTCATCATTTTCAGTTGAATGAAAACATGTGTGAGGTACACAGGTGCATTGTGGGTAATGTAGTTTGCAGACTAATGCAGTATTTTAAAGTATATGTAAGTAAAGGAGGAGGATGAAGTAAAAGAGAAAGTACTCTGTGTACTTCCGGAGAAATATAGAATGGGGGGGGCATGCTGCTGATGAAGAGGATAAACTGAAGATGATGATGATGAAGAGGAGGAGGGGGGGGTTATATTTACCGTCCTCTCGTTAACAACTCGTTGAGCCGGTTTGATGTGTGTGTGTCTGCAACCACTGCTCACACTGCAGGGGGAGAGAGACACCGTCAGTGACACACACACACACACACACACTGTACATCATAACACACACACACACACACACTGTACATCATAACACACACACACACACACACACTGTACATCATAACACACACACACACACACAGTACATCATAACACACACACACACACACACTGTACATCATAACACACACACACACACACACACACAGTACATCATAACACACACACACACTACATCATAACACACACACACACTACATCATAACACACACACACACTGTACATCATAACACACACACACACTGTACATCATAACACACACACACACACTACATCATAACACACACACACACTACATCATAACACACACACACACTGTACATCATAACACACACACACACTACATCATAACACACACACACACTGTACATCATAACACACACACACACTACATCATAACACACACACACACACTACATCATAACACACACACACACTACATCATAACACACACACACACTGTACATCATAACACACACACACACTACATCATAACACACACACACACTACATCATAACACACACAGTAATACACACACAGTACATAACATACACACACTGCAGGGGGAGAGAGATACTGACACACACACACACACACACACACACACACACACACACACACACACACACACACACACACACACACACACACACACACACACACACACACACACACACACACACACACACACACACACACACACACACACACACACACACACACACACACACACACACACACACACACACACACACACACACACACAGTTGTTCAAACACGCAACAGCGAAGAAGAGAGGTTAAAAACTACAAAAGATTCAATGGAACTACAAATGGCTGATCGTCTGACAGCAGCTCTGTCCCCGTTGTTTCCACACACACCCCCGCCTCTGTTAGTACACATTTACTGACACACATTTGTATCATCTGTTGTAGACCCAAATAAATCAAATTAAATAAGAACTCATTCTCCAAAAAGATAAACGCCATTCTTAAAATGTATAAACGAACAATAGTTTGATTAATATTGATTAGAGTGCACAAAATAAATAAAATGATTGAGAGAAGAAAAAGAGATATCTCTCAAAACCCAGTTAGGGGGGGCCGTCCCTTATAGATACCGTCTCTTTACGTTAGTGAGCCGGATCATTTGGCTCGACTTTAATGCTGCGCTCACATTACAGTTTAGGAACTGGGGTAGTTACTATGGTAACACAGTGTAGGCGGGGCGATCGGCTTTTTGGCGGGCGGCGCGGCGCTGCATACAACTGCCGTGACGTCATCTTCAATGCAACACAAAACACACAACAACAGTGGAGGACGTGGAAGCCGTCGTGCGCTGGCTTCTTGGGATGTGCTTCTTTTCTTCTTAGGTTCACTGTTTTCAAAAATGCTGCAAGCGTCTCTTAATATATGCGACACTGGGGATTAAGTCGCGCGAGAATTGTGACGATTCTCTCTGACCAATCAGCAGTCGTCCCTAGTTTAGCATATTGCGCCCGCTTGTTGGCCTCCATAGAACCAGGATTTAGTCGGGCCAGAAAAAAGGTGAACAAGTAGCCCCGGTCCGGAACTAGGCCGAGTGGAAGCGCAACCATAACAGGCCCCGCACGGCTCGGCACGCTTAAAGCGAGCTCCGCGCTGCGGTGTGAATGCGCCATTAAAGCTCCGGCTCTCTCGACTCTTCATGTTTCCAAAGTTTACCACGGAGCCTCAGTTTCTCCGCTGCTCGCAGCTCACGCACTCCGCTAAAACCCCCCCGCTCCGTGCGTCCAAATCGCGCACGTTCCGTGTTGTCCCGTAGCGGGCACCTTCGATGTCGGGGAACGATCCTCAATACTCTGAACAGAATCCCCCCAGACTGCTTTGCCCCTCCAGCAGGGACGGCCTCGTCCTTTTCCTCATTTCAAGAGATAACAACTCTCGATCTTTTCTCAAATTATTAATATCTTTGGACGCCCTCGGCTCGCGTTCAGGGCGCCCCGAGCTGAATAAGACCCCCCCCTGGCGGAAACGCTGCAACAGAGGTTTTAAAAAAACTACAAAACATTAAAAGAAACTACAAACAGAATGTGGTTCGGGTACATCTCTGTCAGTCCGTAGAAAACAGGAGCTAATCTGAGATAAAGATGAAGAAGAGGAGGAAGAAGAAGATGAATAAGAGGAGGAAGAAGATGATGAAGAAGAGGAGGATGAAGAGGATGCAACAGGCTGCAAAGCTGCTGTTGGAGAGGAGGTATTTGTGGACGATGGAGGATGAGGAGAGGGGGAAGGAGGAAGATTAAGAGCTTAACGAGACCTAAGGCTAATTAGGATGCAGAGGAAGAGGAGGACGAAGAGGAGGAGGAGGAGCATCTTTTCAGGTTTACAAAGAGATCCTAAACTACATCCTGCGTCACCACGTTAGCCACGTTAGCATGATGTGTTAAAACCCGTTAGCTCGTGATGCTAACAGGCAGTTAGCGGCTCTCTGGCTAATCTGCAGCCCGTTAGCATCACAAGCTAACGACAACAATGCAGGCAGTTAGCGCTGCTAGCTCATTAGCTGCTGGCTTAGCAGGAGCTTTGTGGGTTAAAGGGTGTGTGTGTGTGTGTGTGTGTGTGTGTGTGTGTGTGTGTGTGTGTGTGTGTGTGTGTGTGTGTGTGTGTGTGTGTGTGTGTGTGTGGGGGTCAGGTTACACTCCTCAAATAGACACCAACACAAACAGTTTAAACCTTTTCATCCTGGTTAGATTTGTGCTTACGAGGATGTCAGTTTTAAATATATGGAAATATTTGAAACCTTTTGTTAAAAAATACTCTTGAGTTATAGTTAGATGTAATAAAGGTGGGATGCTTTGAAGAAGTTATTGAAAATGTAAAAAAACGTTTTTAAATGTTGGAGGAAGAGAGGACTGCTGACAACTGGCTCAGTGTGTGTGTGTGTGTGTGTGTGTGTGTGTGTGTGTGTGTGTGTGTGTGTGTGTGTGTGTGTGTGTGTGTGTGTGTGTGTGTGTGTGTGTGTGTGTGTGCGTGTAGGAATGCTTTTGGTTGACAGGCATGAACAAGTGCAGAGAGCCTGGAGGAGGACCGATTTAAAAGATGACATGTTAAAATAAAATGGGATTTGTAGTCCTTTACTTTGTTTCAACTACAACTCTTATTCCAGGAAATTTTACTCATCACACCTTCAGATCCTTCACACAGGAAGCAGGGCATCTCACACACACACACACACACACACACACACACACACACACACACACACACACACACACACACACACACACACACACACACACACACACACACACACACACACACACACACACACACACACACACACACACACACACACACACACACACACACACACACACACACACACACACACACACACACACACACACACACACACACACACACACACACACACACACACACACACACACAGGATGAGAGGGGGAGTCAGTAAAAACAGGAAGTGAGAGAAGAAGAAGGAGGAGAATCCAGTCGGACCAGACGAGCAACTTCTTCTTCTCTGCTCCTAATCCTGTAAACTCTGCCCTGATTGGCCGGCTGCCCGACACCCTGCCTGCAAGCTGGCAGCTGATTGGCTGATGAGGCCGCTGCCAAAACACCTCAAGGACACACACACACCTCCCCCTGACTGTGAGCATCCTTATCAACACACACACTTCTCTCTCACACACACACACTATTTTCTCTCTCTCTCTCTCTCACACACACTTCTCTCTCACACACACACACACTTCCCTCTCTCAGACACACACACACTCTTTTCTCTCTCTCTCTCTCTCTCACACACACACACTCTTTTCTCTCTCTCTCTCTCTCACACACACTTCTCTCTCACACACACTTCCCTCTCTCACACACACATAGTCAGTGATTGGTCAACAGGTCTGGTCTTGTGCAGAAACAGGTTTACCTGCAGCAGAGTTTCTTATTGAGAGAGGTTCTTATGAATGACCACACACACACACACACACACACACACACACACACACACACACACACACACACACACACACACACACACACACACACACACACACACACACACACACACACACACACACACACACACACACACACACACACACACACACACACACACACACACACACACACACACACACACACACACACACACACACACACACACACACACACACACACACACACACACACACACACACACACACGTGATGACTCAGCAGTTTGACTTCCTCTAATATTATCATGAGAAACATCAAAAAAACTGAGAACGCTGCAAAATGAGAGTCAGCTGACTGAGAGTGTGTGTGTGTGTGTGTGTGTGTGTGTGTGTGTGTGTGTGTCTATCCTCCTCCAGCTTTCTGTAATTACAGACACTGATGGGGGGCAATAAGTCAGAGCAGGGGGGCTGTCAACATGCTGAGCAGCTGTCACACACACACACACACACACACACACACACACACACACACACACACTAACAGGTGTCTCAGACAGCAGCGACCTCTCCTCTGTGAGCCTCATTCATGCAGACGCTAACAGATGCTAAGCTAACGGCTGTGTGTGTGTGTGTGTGTGTGTGTGTGTGTGTGTGTGTGTGTGTGTGTGTGTGTGTGTGTGTGTGTGTGTGTGTGTGTGTGTGTGTGTGTGTGTGTGTGTGTGTGTGTGTGTGTGTGTGTGTGTGTGTGTCTGACTCTGAAGGCTCTTTATTCACTTGCAGGTCACAGATGCTTTTCACTCACAACAGCAGTTAGCAGATGATAAACATACACACTAGGGATGGGAATTTGAAAGCAAATGTATATTCGAATATTCAACCCCCCAAAAAACGGTTAACCGGTTTAACGAAATGTAAATATCCTATAAAAAGAAAATTGGGTAAAAAAAACTATTTTAAAAAAAAAATGTGAAAAGATGTTTTTCAATAATTTTTGGAAATAAATACATACATGTTCAAATAAGTGTAGAAACTAAGTCGAATTTGTCACATTTATTAATCACACTTTGACAGCTATAGGCCTACAGCTTTCATGTGTGGCGGCGATTCACAATCAGGCCAGCTGTAGAGAAGACCCTCTCAGCTGGAGCGGAGGTTGCGGGTATAGCAAGGTATAGCAAGGTATAGCAAGGTATAGCATGTATATAAGTTTAATGTGGCATAGTCTGACCTCTACAGCGCACTCACTAACCTGGTGGAAATGTTTCCACACATTACTCCTTTTTGACGCCATGTCTGTTGTGTAGGACTCTTCTTAGAGTGTAAATAATTACCGGACTATGACTGGTAAAATATGTTGAATACCGGCAAAAATAAATCTCTCCTGTCAAAATGTCTTTGTACTTTACCGCCACACACGGTTGCCAAGCAGCGCTTATTGTTGTTTAGGCTGGCCCCTCGTGTGTCGCGAGTGTTGACAGGGGGCGGGGGAGCACGCTCATGAACTGTTAGCGCCGGAACCTCGCAACGGCTGCGGAGCGCATTTACGCCGCATTTGGGCCTAAGATGAGGTTTGAGTCTGCGTGGTCTGCGTGTAGGGAGGGGCCGCAGCCATATCATTGGCTATAACTAGATCTGATGGATTTGGACATAAACGCGAGTGAAGTATAACCGGACGAAGAGAGAGAGAGAGATCACCTGCAGCTCTGCCCGCTGTGAGGGACCGGTGAGCGGAGCAACACACACCTTTAGACCTGACACACTCAGCTATGGCTCTGTCGTATACATTGAATTATTCCATTTGATAATATGTAATCAACTTAGGCACCCCTCACAAAGTAATTATTATTAATCAAAATATTCATAACTCATATTCGAATACATGAATAATTTCGAATATTCAATTAATCGTTCCCATCCCTAATACACAGTCACACACAAACAGTCACACACAAACAGTC
>NC_136911.1:24334754-24337254 GCF_949606895.1 Notothenia rossii | reverse complement strand
CTTATTAAGCATTTTAAAACGTATGTGGTAAGTTGCCAAAGTGCTTTGTTTTGAACGTTCATCAGTATTATAATCAAAAAGAGAAATATGAACGTTAGTTTTTACTGAAATGATCAAATAAAGTCAACATTTCACTGAGCTGTGTGGGGTTTGTTCAACTTTTAAAAGATGTTTGAATGATGTACACAGTGATAGGTGTTAAGGACTAATGTTTATAATAAATACATTTGTATTGATTTGAAGATCTTTTCATCAATCATACGTATTGGGATCATTTGTATTAATGTGGACCGGAGGGAGAGGGTGACGAGCAGAAGTTCACTTTCCTTTTTTATTTAAATTCCAACTTTGGTCATGAAGAATATGTTTCTCTGTTGTTCATAAAGCATAAAGCAACAGCATCAGAGCACGGTGCAGAGTCTCTAGATGAGTCCCTCGTTCTTATTCAACATCCATGTTGTAGTCCTCTGTATAGAAAACTGTAGTTTCCATAGTTTCCCCACAGCAGCAGACGCTCATTCAGGACGATAGATAGGGATAGACCATAGGGATACGATAGGAATGGACGATAGATAGGGATAGACCATAGGAATGGACGATAGATAGGGATAGACCCTGAACTCACCACGATGCTTTCATGCTCTGTGAGGAGAGATAATAAAGAGAGAGTGTGTCTTTGTTGCCAAAGTACATTCACCATCTTGTTTATAAAACCTGTCTCGACTCATCTCACCTTTAAAAGTGAGTAAATATATAATACCTGGAGAAAATATGTTTTTGAGGAACAGGAAGGGATGTTTTGTCGGCCATTTTTGTAGTTTTCTACAGTCAGAAAACTACAAAAATACACCTCCTGGCTGTTTTGTCCTCGCTTCTGTAAAAACTGGAACATACTGCTCGAGTGTGTGTGTGTGTGTGTGTGTGTGTGTGTGTGTGTGTGTGTGTGTGTGTGTGTGTGTGTGTGTGTGTGTGTGTGTGTGTGTGTGTGTGTGTGTGTGTGTGGTATCTGGACAGACCAGTTTTGTGATGCTGATACATTAGATACAGTTACCGTGACGACGCGGCTCACCTGTTGCTGTCAGGGGGGAAGGGGGTGACACACACAAACACACGCACACACAGATACACAGAGACAAACACACGCATACACACAGATACACAGACACACACATGCACACGCACACACACACACACACACACACACACACACACACACGCACACACACACACACACACACACAGACACACACACACACACACACACACACACACACACACACACACACACATACACACATATACACAGAGACTCCACACACACACACACACACACACACACACACACACACACACACACACACACACACAGGTAACTGCTGTCAGTGTGTAGATGTGAAAGGCAGACGGCTCCCTCTGGTGGAGACTCTGCGTTACTGCACTTAGTACAGATCAACATAATAATAATACAACATATTAAGTAGTTAAAATGAGCACTATATAATAATATATATATAATTATATATAACTATATATATATATATAATATATATATATATTATTAATAATAAGTTATTATTATTATAAAGTATTAGAATATTATAATATTGCCTTAGTTTTATATTAATACAAAATAAAAATAAACAATTAAATTAAATTGAAATTAAAAAAGGACAAAATACAAATAAATAATAACAAAATGAAAAAGAGCCAGTGTTTGGTTTGAACATGCTTTTATTAGTAGTAGAAATGGTTTTCATTAATATAAGAGTAAAAGAGAAAAGAGATGACATCATAACGCAGACAGAGAGGAGGACCTATTGATCTGTTATCTATTAGTTATCAATCATCTACCTGCACTAAGTTCCCTCTCGAGGATATGTGCTCTGAGTATTCTAATACTTTTTAATTCATTATAATCTACTTTAAGGCAAGTCTGTATTTGTTTTATTTAACAGTAATTAGTTATTTATACTGTAGGACATGTTGTCGCTAAAACACAGAAGAATTTGGGTTAAAAAAATGTATTATTATTTCCCTCTATCTCCCCCCATCTCCCTCTATCTCCCCCTATCTCCCCCTATCTCCCTCTTTCTCCCTCTATCTCCCCCTATCTCCCACTATCTCCCCCTATCTATCTCTATCTATCTCCCCCTATCTCCCTCTATCTCCCTCTTTTTCCCTCTATCTCCCCCTATCTCCCACTATCTCCCCCTATCTCCCTCTATCTCCCTCTTTCTCCCTCTATCTCCCCCTATCTCCCACTATCTCCCCCTATCTCCCTCTATCTCCCCCTATCTCCCTATATCTCCCTCTATCTATCTCCCCCTATCTCCCTATATCTCCCTCTATCTCCCCCTATCTCCCTCTATCTATCTCCCCCTATCTCCCTATATCTCCCTCTATCTATCTCCCCCTATCTCCCTATATCTCCCTCTATCTCCCCCTATCTCCCTCTATCTCCCCCTATCTCCCTATATCTCCCTCTATCTATCTCCCCCTA
>NC_136911.1:24322254-24332254 GCF_949606895.1 Notothenia rossii | reverse complement strand
TATATAATGATATTCTGTAGAGACTGTGAAGTCCACTGAGACAAATGTAATATTTGTGATATTGGGCTCTATGAATAAACATTGATTGATTGATAATGAGAAATACATGACAAACTATCACAAATAAAATATGTGTATGTTCGCGGGAGACTCCCGATTTCATTGCCCTCTCCCGGTTTCCTCCCGGGGTCATATTTCTCCCGCATTTCTCCCGATTTCTGACAAAATCAGATTTACACACGACTGTTTCCACTCGGACTTTAATACAGCTACACCATTGTTTGGTTTCCATGGTAACACGTCTCTTTAGTAGCGCGCAACTCAAAGTCTGAGAGGGTGAGGCAGATATTCACAGAAAACAGAACAAGAATCAACAACTGCTCTACTCTCTGCTCACTCCTTTCCTGTAAAATACAGGTCCTGCCCACACATATGCTCCATCAAGGACGGTGCTACAGGCCGCAAGGCAACGCACTTACAACTACAATAAGCATGTTAATGTTAATCTAACAGCTCCGGCGATCCACTAGCATCCCCCCCCCCCCCCCCCCCCCCCATTTTGTATTTTGAAATGCTCCCGATTTCTGAGGTCTAAAGGTTGGCAAGTATGCTCCCGCCTGACTCGCCCCCTCGCCCCCGGAGCAGCAGTCTTTGTCGCCTGAAACTACGCCGCCCCTCTGCGGCCCGCAGGTGCCAGGATACCACGGCAACACAGAGCCTGCCCAGGTTTATCTCAACAAGTACCCGCCTGTACAGTGGGGTTAGGCGGTCATTTTGCAGCTCGTGGTATAAAAATAGACAAGGGCTCGAATATTCATGTGAAAATAAAGCCATATTCTGCCTGGAGAAATGTTGGGTCAAACATAATGCACACAAAGCACAGATGCCTTCACCACGAATGGCTACAAACAGATCTCATATCCCAAGCTTATCAACGAGCTGATGTTGCATCTGAAATGTTCTCCAGGTCACAAAGTCACAAATGATGATGTGATCCAGTTTCCAAGCACAGTATATTCTCTTCCCAGAGACGGGACCAAGGTGATGATGTAGTATGGTTTTAATAATACTTTTGCTTTTCAATGTTTGCCATTTCAAACCATGAGCTGGTTCAAATCATATCTGCCTTGATTTACAAAATGTTCTCATTTGTTTTATCAGTTTTGAAGCTTTTGTGCTTTTCTTATAGTCCACTTTGGACTATATGAAATATTTCAGGATTGCACTTTTAACTCTCTTGAAATGTTCTCTCTTGCTTGGTTTCAAAACATAACAAAGGCCATAATCTGTTCATGGGGACCATCAATGCTATTTCTCATTGCTGATGCCGGCCACTATTGCTCAGTTAAACCTACTGCTGCTGCCCCCCCTGTAATCTCAGAGGCACCCTGAGTCATGTTGATCTGGACCCGGGCCTGTACACGGCCATATACTAAACAAACTACAGAGCCCACTCCGTGTCCTGTTAGTGTTTACTTCCTGTCTGTCTTCTTCTGGTGATTTATCTGACGTCCAGCGCTCCGTCTTTTAACCTCTTTTCCTTTCTCTTTCTTGATCCTCCTTAGCAACCTTCATTATAGTCCTTGACAGCGGTCTGTACTGTATTAACAACGTGTCACATGTTAAGAATTGACAAATCAGAATCCAGTATTCAACTAAGCCGTGTAATACAAGTTGTTAGTAGCCTTAAGGGTCTACACAGTTGTTATGCTATACCACATCGCCCTTCACTGGATGAGCTGCACCAAACTACATTTCAGCATTTAAAATACCGAGCCATTCTTTTGAGTTTATTTTGGTGAAAGAAACTCAAAAGTAACTCATTACATTTCAGAGACAGTAATATTGTAATGTAACTTATTACTTTCAAAAGACAGTAATAAGTTATATGTAATATATTACATTTTGGAAGTAACTTGCCCAACACTGGGTGATGTGTGTGTGTGTGTGTGTGTGTGTGTGTGTGTGTGTGTGTGTGTGTGTGTGTGACGTGTGTGTGTGTGTGTGTGTGTGTGACGTGTGTGTGTGTGTGTGTGTGTGTGTGTGTGTGACGTGTGTGTGTGTTACCATCAGAGTGAGTTCGGGGGTCTTCAGGTCCACCAGCTTCATGGCGGTCACTGATTGGCCGTCAGACCGACCTGTCACCATGAAGTACAAGGAGAGCTGCGAGCCCAGGAAGGGGGCGTATTCCTCCGCCGCTACCGTGACAAACTCAGTCACACCTGCACAGGTAATATATAATATAACATTTCAATTCATTCCTCACCTGTGTGTGAGCTCTTTAAATTACAACAATAAACACACTGTGTCTTGATAACTGGACCTAAACCACTCTGTACATTTTACATTCATTGTAATCTAATATTTAATATTCCTCACATACCTCACATTCCTCACATTCCTCACATTCCTCACATCCCTCACATTCCTCACATTCCTCACATACCTATAGCATTTCTTTAAATTGGGAAAGTACTTCTTATCTTACCTTATATAAATAAAGGAGAGTGCTGCTCCCCCTGATGGTCTCTCTGTGTTACTGCAGTGTGTGTGTGTGTGTGTGTGTGTGTGTGTGTGTGTGTGTGTGTGTGTGTGTGTGTGTGTGTGTGTGTGTGTGTGTGTGTGTGTGTGTGTGTGTGTGTGTGTGTGTGTGTGTGTGTGTGTGATGAGGCTCACTCTGATTGGCCGGCACGGTGACACTGAAGCTGCGGTCTCTCAGCCGATAGGCTGTGACTCCGGTGTAGTAAACGATGGCTCCGGCCAGCTGAACCTGGATCACTCTGTGGCCGTTGCCCCGGTTCTGGAACAACACCTGGAGAACCACCTTCTGACCCAGGTACACCTGGAGGACAGGTAACACAGGTACACACAGTATACTCAGTACACCTGTATACACCTGTACTACATGCTGACCAGGCTGCACCTGGAGGACAGGTAACACAGTACTCAGTACACCTGTATAGCAGCAGGTGTGTTACCTGGTCAGCGGTGATGGTCACAACCAGAGGGGTCTCAGGTACGTCAGAGTGGTCTCTCACACAACCGTACTCCTCGGCCCGGGACATCGTCTGCTCGTCCTCCGCAGAACCTGAGGAACAATACCGGTGTGTTACCTTCAGGGTACAGGTGTGTGGTTTGTGTGTGTGTGTGTGTGTGTGTGTGTGTGTGTTTGTGTGTGTGTGTTACCTTCAGGGTACTTGTAGGTGTGTGTGATGTCATAGGGTCTGCTGCTCCCCACGCTCTTGGTGCAGATGTTCTGCCCGACGTAGGTCTTCTCCACTCTGTAGGGGGTCAGAGCGCCATACCTGTCCCTCTTATGGAACACCACGTCACTGTTCACCTGAGGGACACACACACTGTTCACCTGAGGGACACACACACTGTTCACCTGAGGGACACACACACTGTTCACCTGAGGGACACACACACTGTTCACCTGAGGGACACACACACTGTTCACCTGAGACAGACACACACACACACACACACACTCACACACACACACACACTGTTCACCTGAGGGACACACACACTGTTCACCTGAGGGACACACACACTGTTCACCTGAGGGACACACACACTGTTCACCTGAGACAGACACACACACACACACACACACACACACACACACACACACACACACACACACACACACACACACACACACACACACACACACACACACACACACACACACAATAAAGTTGACACTAAAGTAGACTGTTTGACTTTGAGGAGAGAGACCTCAGCGAAGCAGAAGGCCGCGTCGTAAGGGTGGCAGAGGAGACCCTCTTTAATAGCTGCTACAGGAGCGGGACCACAGCGATAATGACCTGAGGACACACACACACACACACAATATATTAATATACATTATAATGATATATATATGAATTTATATAATAAAATACTAAAATAAAAAATAGTGCAAGAAATCTATAAACATGTAGCCGAGCCCAAACATCTGTCAGCTCAGTGTGTGTGTGTGTGTGTGTGTGTGTGTGTGTGTGTGTGTGTGTGTGTGTGTGTGTGTGTGTGTGTGTGTGTGTGTGTGTGTGTGTGTGCGTCTCACCATCGCTGGTCTCCTGAGGCGTGGAGTCGACCACCTGCCAGCCTCCGAGGCCGGGGGGGAGGTCTGGGCGGGTCATGAAGGCCTCGTTCCAGCAGTGGTAGTTCCTAGAGAGCAGGGGACAGGTGAGTGTTGTATCATTTTGTAGTTCTTTTGTGCCTGTTTGTAGTTCTTTGGTGTCTGTTGTAGTTCTTTGGTGTCTGTTTGTAGTTCTTTTGTGTCTGTTTGTAGTTCTTTAGTGTCTGTTTGTAATTCTTTAGTGTCTGTTTGTAATTCTTTGGTGTCTGTTTGTAGTTCTTTTGTGTCTGTTTGTAGTTCTTTTGTGCCTGTTTGTAATTATTTTGTGCCTGTTTGTAGTTCTTTGGTATCTGTTTGTAGTTCTTTAGTGTCTGTTTGTAGTTCTTTAGTGTCTGTTTGTAGTTCTTAGGTGTCTGTTTGTAGTTCTTTTGTGTCTGTTTGTAGTTCTTAGGTGTCTGTTTGTAGTTCTTAGGTGTCTGTTTGTAGTTCTTTGGTATCTGTTTGTAGTTCTTTAGTGTCTGTTTGTAGTTCTTAGGTATCTGTTTGTAATTCTTTAGTGTCTGTTTGTAGTTCTTTAGTGTCTGTTTGTAGTTCTTTTGTATCTGTTTGTAGTTCTTTGGTATCTGTTTGTAGTTCTTTAGTGTCTGTTTGTAGTTCTTAGGTGTCTGTTTGTAGTTCTTTTGTGTCTGTTTGTAGTTCTTTAGTGCCTGTTTGTAGTTCTTTAGTGCCTGTTTGTAGTTCTTTTGTGTCTGTTTGTAATTCTTTAGTGTCTGTTTGTAGTTCTTTAGTGCCTGTTTGTAGTTCTTTAGTGCCTGTTTGTAGTTCTTTTGTGTCTGTTTGTAATTCTTTAGTGTCTGTTTGTAGTTCTTTAGTGCCTGTTTGTAGTTCTTTTGTGTCTGTTTGTAGTTCTTTAGTGCCTGTTTGTAGTTCTTTAGTGTCTGTTTGTAGTTCTTTAGTGCCTGTTTGTAGTTCTTTAGTGTCTGTTTGTAGTTATTTAGTGCCTGTTTGTAGTTCTTTAGTGCCTGTTTGTAGTTCTTTTGTGTCTGTTTGTAGTTCTTTTGTGTCTGTTTGTAGTTCTTTAGTGCCTGTTTGTAGTTCTTTAGTGTCTGTTTGTAGTTATTTTGTGTCTGTTTGTAATTCTTTAGTGTCTGTTTGTAATTCTTTAGTGTCTGTTTGTAGTTCTTTAGTGCCTGTTTGTAGTTCTTTTGTGCCTGTTTGTAGTTATTTTGTGTCTGTTTGTAATTCTTTAGTGTCTGTTTGTAATTCTTTAGTGTCTGTTTGTAGTTCTTTTGTGTCTGTTTGTAGTTCTTTTGTGCCTGTTTGTAGTTCTTTTGTGTCTGTTTGTAGTTCTTTAGTGTCTGTTTGTAGTTCTTTTGTGCCTGTTTGTAGTTATTTTGTGTCTGTTTGTAATTCTTTAGTGTCTGTTTGTAATTCTTTAGTGTCTGTTTGTAGTTCTTTAGTGCCTGTTTGTAGTTCTTTAGTGTCTGTTTGTAGTTCTTTTGTGTCTGTTTGTAGTTCTTTTGTGTCTGTTTGTAGTTCTTTAGTGTCTGTTTGTAGTTCTTTTGTGTCTGTTTGTAATTCTTTCGTGTCTGTTTGTAGTTCTTTAGTGTCTGTTTGTAGTTCTTTTGTGTCTGTTTGTAGTTCTTTTGTGTCTGTTTGTAGTTCTTTAGTGCCTCTTTGTAGTTCTTTAGTGTCTGTTTGTAGTTCTTTTGTGTCTGTTTGTAGTTCTTTTGTGTCTGTTTGTAGTTCTTTAGTGTCTGTTTGTAGTTCTTTTGTGTCTGTTTGTAGTTCTTTTGTGTCTGTTTGTAGTTCTTTAGTGTCTGTTTGTAGTTCTTTTGTGTCTGTTTGTAATTCTTTAGTGTCTGTTTGTAGTTCTTTAGTGCCTGTTTGTAGTTCTTTTGTGTCTGTTTGTAATTCTTTAGTGTCTGTTTGTAGTTCTTTTGTGTCTGTTTGTAGTTCTTTGGTGTCTGTTTGTAGTTCTTTGGTGTCTGTTTGTAGTTCTTTTGTGTCTGTTTGTAGTTCTTTAGTGCCTGTTTGTAGTTCTTTTGTGTCTGTTTGTAATTCTTTAGTGTCTGTTTGTAGTTCTTTAGTGCCTGTTTGTAGTTCTTTTGTGTCTGTTTGTAATTCTTTAGTGTCTGTTTGTAATTCTTTAGTGTCTGTTTGTAATTCTTTTGTGTCTGTTTGTAGTTCTTTAGTGCCTGTTTGTAGTTCTTTTGTGCCTGTTTGTAGTTCTTTAGTGTCTGTTTGTAGTTCTTTAGTGTCTGTTTGTAGTTCTTTAGTGTCTGTTTGTAATTCTTTAGTGTCTGTTTGAAGTTCTTTAGTGTCTGTTTGTAATTCTTTAGTGTCTGTTTGTAGTTCTTTAGTGTCTGTTTGTAATTCTTTTGTGTCTGTTTGTAGTTCTTTAGTGCCTGTTTGTAGTTCTTTTGTGCCTGTTTGTAGTTCTTTAGTGTCTGTTTGTAGTTCTTTAGTGTCTGTTTGTAATTCTTTGGTGTCTGTTTGTAGTTCTTTAGTGTCTGTTTGTAATTCTTTTGTGTCTGTTTGTAGTTCTTTAGTGCCTGTTTGTAGTTCTTTTGTGCCTGTTTGTAGTTCTTTTGTGCCTGTTTGTAGTTCTTTAGTGTCTGTTTGTAGTTCTTTAGTGTCTGTTTGTAATTCTTTGGTGTCTGTTTGTAGTTCTTTAGTGTCTGTTTGTAATTCTTTTGTGTCTGTTTGTAGTTCTTTAGTGCCTGTTTGTAGTTCTTTTGTGCCTGTTTGTAGTTCTTTAGTGTCTGTTTGTAGTTCTTTAGTGTCTGTTTGTAGTTCTTTAGTGTCTGTTTGTAATTCTTTAGTGTCTGTTTGAAGTTCTTTAGTGTCTGTTTGTAATTCTTTAGTGTCTGTTTGTAGTTCTTTAGTGTCTGTTTGTAGTTCTTTTGTGTCTGTTTGTAATTCTTTAGTGTCTGTTTGTAGTTCTTTAGTGCCTGTTTGTAGTTCTTTTGTGTCTGTTTGTAATTCTTTAGTGTCTGTTTGTAATTCTTTAGTGTCTGTTTGTAATTCTTTAGTGCCTGTTTGTAGTTCTTTTGTGTCTGTTTGTAATTCTTTAGTGTCTGTTTGTAATTCTTTAGTGCCTGTTTGTAGTTCTTTAGTGTCTGTTTGTAATTCTTTAGTGTCTGTTTGTAGTTCTTTAGTGTCTGTTTGTAATTCTTTTGTGTCTGTTTGTAGTTCTTTAGTGCCTGTTTGTAGTTCTTTTGTGCCTGTTTGTAGTTCTTTTGTGTCTGTTTGTAATTCTTTAGTGTCTGTTTGTAATTCTTTAGTGTCTGTTTGTAATTCTTTAGTGCCTGTTTGTAGTTCTTTTGTGTCTGTTTGTAATTCTTTAGTGTCTGTTTGTAATTCTTTAGTGTCTGTTTGAAGTTCTTTAGTGTCTGTTTGTAATTCTTTAGTGTCTGTTTGTAGTTCTTTAGTGTCTGTTTGTAATTCTTTTGTGTCTGTTTGTAGTTCTTTAGTGCCTGTTTGTAGTTCTTTTGTGCCTGTTTGTAGTTCTTTAGTGTCTGTTTGTAGTTCTTTAGTGTCTGTTTGTAATTCTTTGGTGTCTGTTTGTAGTTCTTTAGTGTCTGTTTGTAATTCTTTTGTGTCTGTTTGTAGTTCTTTAGTGCCTGTTTGTAGTTCTTTTGTGCCTGTTTGTAGTTCTTTAGTGTCTGTTTGTAGTTCTTTAGTGTCTGTTTGTAGTTCTTTAGTGTCTGTTTGTAATTCTTTAGTGTCTGTTTGAAGTTCTTTAGTGTCTGTTTGTAATTCTTTAGTGTCTGTTTGTAGTTCTTTAGTGTCTGTTTGTAGTTCTTTTGTGTCTGTTTGTAATTCTTTAGTGTCTGTTTGTAGTTCTTTAGTGCCTGTTTGTAGTTCTTTTGTGTCTGTTTGTAATTCTTTAGTGTCTGTTTGTAATTCTTTAGTGTCTGTTTGTAATTCTTTAGTGCCTGTTTGTAGTTCTTTTGTGTCTGTTTGTAATTCTTTAGTGTCTGTTTGTAATTCTTTAGTGCCTGTTTGTAGTTCTTTTGTGTCTGTTTGTAATTCTTTAGTGTCTGTTTGTAATTCTTTAGTGTCTGTTTGTAATTCTTTAGTGCCTGTTTGTAGTTCTTTTGTGTCTGTTTGTAATTCTTTAGTGTCTGTTTGTAGTTCTTTAGTGTCTGTTTGTAATTCTTTAGTGCCTGTTTGTAGTTCTTTTGTGTCTGTTTGTAATTCTTTAGTGTCTGTTTGTAGTTCTTTAGTGTCTGTTTGTAATTCTTTAGTGTCTGTTTGTAGTTCTTTAGTGTCTGTTTGTAATTCTTTAGTGCCTGTTTGTAATTCTTTAGTGCCTGTTTGTAGTTCTTTTGTGTCTGTTTGTAATTCTTTAGTGTCTGTTTGTAGTTCTTTTGTGTCTGTTTGTAATTCTTTAGTGTCTGTTTGTAGTTCTTTAGTGTCTGTTTGTAATTCTTTAGTGCCTGTTTGTAATTCTTTAGTGCCTGTTTGTAGTTCTTTTGTGTCTGTTTGTAATTCTTTAGTGCCTGTTTGTAGTTCTTTTGTGTCTGTTTGTAGTTCTTTAGTGTCTGTTTGTAGTTCTTTAGTGCCTGTTTGTAGTTCTTTTGTGTCTGTTTGTAATTCTTTAGTGTCTGTTTGTAGTTCTTTAGTGTCTGTTTGTAATTCTTTAGTGTCTGTTTGTAGTTCTTTAGTGTCTGTTTGTAGTTCTTTAGTGTCTGTTTGTAGTTCTTTAGTGTCTGTTTGTAGTTCTTTTGTGTCTGTTTGTAATTCTTTTGTGTCTGTTTGTAATTCTTTAGTGTCTGTTTGTAGTTCTTTAGTGCCTGTTTGTAGTTCTTTTGTGCCTGTTTGTAGTTCTTTAGTGTCTGTTTGTAGTTCTTTAGTGTCTGTTTGTAATTCTTTAGTGTCTGTTTGAAGTTCTTTAGTGTCTGTTTGTAATTCTTTAGTGTCTGTTTGTAATTCTTTAGTGTCTGTTTGTAGTTCTTTTGTGTCTGTTTGTAGTTCTTTTGTGCCTGTTTGTAGTTCTTTAGTGTCTGTTTGTAGTTCTTTAGTGTCTGTTTGTAGTTCTTTTGTGCCTGTTTGTAGTTCTTTAGTGTCTGTTTGTAGTTCTTTAGTGTCTGTTTGTAATTCTTTAGTGTCTGTTTGAAGTTCTTTAGTGTCTGTTTGTAATTCTTTAGTGTCTGTTTGTAATTCTTTAGTGCCTGTTTGAAGTTCTTTAGTGTCTGTTTGTAATTCTTTAGTGCCTGTTTGAAGTTCTTTAGTGTCTGTTTGTAGTTCTTTAGTGTCTGTTTGTAGTTCTTTTGTGCCTGTTTGAAGTTCTTTAGTGTCTGTTTGTAATTCTTTAGTGTCTGTTTGTAATTCTTTAGTGTCTGTTTGTAGTTCTTTAGTGTCTGTTTGTAGTTCTTTTGTGCCTGTTTGTAGTTCTTTAGTGTCTGTTTGTAGTTCTTTAGTGTCTGTTTGTAATTCTTTAGTGTCTGTTTGAAGTTCTTTAGTGTCTGTTTGTAATTCTTTAGTGTCTGTTTGTAATTCTTTAGTGCCTGTTTGTAGTTCTTTTGTGTCTGTTTGTAATTCTTTAGTGTCTGTTTGTAGTTCTTTAGTGTCTGTTTGTAATTCTTTAGTGTCTGTTTGTAGTTCTTTAGTGTCTGTTTGTAGTTCTTTTGTGTCTGTTTGTAATTCTTTAGTGTCTGTTTGTAGTTCTTTTGTGTCTGTTTGTAATTCTTTAGTGTCTGTTTGTAGTTCTTTAGTGTCTGTTTGTAATTCTTTTGTGTCTGTTTGTAATTCTTTAGTGTCTGTTTGTAGTTCTTTAGTGCCTGTTTGTAGTTCTTTAGTGCCTGTTTGTAGTTCTTTAGTGTCTGTTTGTAGTTCTTTAGTGCCTGTTTGTAGTTCTTTTGTGTCTGTTTGTAATTCTTTAGTGTCTGTTTGTAGTTCTTTAGT
>NC_136911.1:24282254-24317254 GCF_949606895.1 Notothenia rossii | reverse complement strand
GTTTATATTTGAGCTAACGAGCTCTGTAGAGATCAAAGGCTTCATTGTTCTGAATGAGAGATGAACCTCTTACATGTGAGCATTTTGTGGAAGAACCGTAACAGATATCTGTGAAATTTCAAAGCTTGAAGCATGTGAAGGAAGTTGAGTATCTGAAGTTTAATTTTTGTGTAGTTTCGGGTTAATAATGTGGCCTTTTTGGCTCTCTGTCTCTCTGGTTCTCTCTATCTCTCTATCTCTCTGGTTCTCTGTCTCTCTGTCTCTCTATCTATCTGGTTCTCTATCTCTCTGGTTCTCTGTCTCTCCGTCTCTCTCTGGTTCTCTATCTCTCTGGTTCTCTATCTCTCTGGTTCTCTGTCTCTCTGTCTCTCTCTGGTTCTCTGTCTCTCCGTCTCTCTCTGGTTCTCTGTCTCTCTGTCTCTCTCTGGTTCTCTGTCTCTCCGTCTCTCTCTGGTTCTCTGTCTCTCTAGTTCTCTCTGTCTCTCTCTGGTTCTCTGTCTCTCCGTCTCTCTCTGGTTCTCTGTCTCTCTAGTTCTCTCTATCTCTCTGGTTCTCTGTCTCTCTGTCTCTCTATCTCTCTGGTTCTCTATCTCTCTGGTTCTCTGTCTCTCTGTCTCTCTCTGGTTCTCTGTCTCTCCGTCTCTCTCTGGTTCTCTGTCTCTCTGTCTCTCTCTGGTTCTCTGTCTCTCCGTCTCTCTCTGGTTCTCTGTCTCTCTAGTTCTCTCTGTCTCTCTGGTTCTCTGTCTCTCTCTGTCTCTCTAGTTCTCTCTGTCTCTCTGGTTCTCTGTCTCTCTGTCTCTCTCTGGTTCTCTGTCTCTCTCTGGTTCTCTGTCTCTCTAGTTCTCTCTGTCTCTCTGGTTCTCTGTCTCTCTCGGTCTCTCTAGTTCTCTGTCTCTCTGGTTCTCTGTCCCTCTAGTTCTCTCTGTCTCTCTGGTTCTCTGTCTCTCTCTGTCTCTCTAGTTCTCTCTGTCTCTCTGGTTCTCTGTCTCTCTGTCTCTCTCTGGTTCTCTGTCTCTCTCTGGTTCTCTGTCTCTCTAGTTCTCTCTGTCTCTCTGGTTCTCTGTCTCTCTCTGGTTCTCTGTCTCTCTAGTTCTCTGTCTCTCTGGTTCTCTGTCTCTCTAGTTCTCTCTGTCTCTCTGGTTCTCTGTCTCTCTCGGTCTCTCTAGTTCTCTGTCTCTCTGGTTCTCTGTCCCTCTAGTTCTCTCTGTCTCTCTGGTTCTCTGTCTCTCTCTGTCTCTCTAGTTCTCTCTGTCTCTCTGGTTCTCTGTCTCTCTGTCTCTCTCTGGTTCTCTGTCTCTCTCTGGTTCTCTGTCTCTCTAGTTCTCTCTGTCTCTCTGGTTCTCTGTCTCTCTCTGGTTCTCTGGTTCTCTCTGGTTCTCTCTGTCTCTCTGGTCCTCTCTGTCTCTCTGGTCCTCTCGGTCTCTCTGGTTCTCTCTGTCTCTCTGGTCCTCTCTGTCTCTCTGGTCCTCTCGGTCTCTCTGGTTCTCTCTGTCTCTCTGGTCCTCTCTGTCTCTCTGGTCCTCTCGGTCTCTCTGGTTCTCTGTCTCTCTCTGGTTCTCTGGTTCTCTCTCTGGTTCTCTCTCTGGTTCTCTGGTTCTCTCTCTGGTTCTCTGCTTCTCTCTCTGGTTCTCTCTCTGGTTCTCTCTCTGGTTCTCTGTCTCTCTCTGGTTCTCTGGTTCTCTCTCTGGTTCTCTGGTTCTCTCTGGTTCTCTCTCTGGTTCTCTCTCTGGTTCTCTCTCTGGTTCTCTCTCTGGTTCTCTCTCTGGTTCTCTGTCTCTCTCTGGTTCTCTGGTTCTCTCTCTGGTTCTCTGGTTCTCTCTGGTTCTCTCTCTGGTTCTCTCTCTGGTTCTCTCTCTGGTTCTCTCTCTGGTTCTCTCTCTGGTTCTCTCTGTCTCTCTGGTTCTCTGTCTCTCTCTGGTTCTCTGGTTCTCTCTCTGGTTCTCTCTCTGGTTCTCTGGTGCTCTCTCTGGTTCTCTGGTTCTTTCTCTGGTTCTCTCTCTGGTTCTCTCTCTGGTTCTCTGTCTCTCTCTGGTTCTCTGGTTCTCTCTCTGGTTCTCTGGTTCTCTCTGGTTCTCTCTCTGGTTCTCTCTCTGGTTCTCTCTCTGGTTCTCTCTCTGGTTCTCTGTCTCTCTCTGGTTCTCTGGTTCTCTCTCTGGTTCTCTGGTTCTCTCTGGTTCTCTGGTTCTCTCTCTGGTTCTCTCTCTGGTTCTCTCTGGTTCTCTCTCTGGTTCTCTCTCTGGTTCTCTCTCTGGTTCTCTGTCTCTCTCTGGTTCTCTGGTTCTCTCTCTGGTTCTCTGGTTCTCTCTGGTTCTCTCTCTGGTTCTCTCTCTGGTTCTCTCTCTGGTTCTCTCTCTGGTTCTCTCTGTCTCTCTGGTTCTCTGTCTCTCTCTGGTTCTCTGGTTCTCTCTCTGGTTCTCTGGTTCTCTCTCTGGTTCTCTCTGTCTCTCTGGTTCTCTGTCTCTCTCTGGTTCTCTGGTTCTCTCTGTGTCTCTCTGGTTCTCTGGTTCTCTCTCTGGTTCTCTCTGTGTCTCTGGTTCTCTGGTTCTCTGAGACTCACCGATGAGGAACTCGATCTGGAAGTCGTCGGAGGGTTCTGGGATCCGGTTGAAGGTGACCCGGATCATGAACTCTTGTCCTCTCCGGATAACCAGGTTCTGCAGGTCGTAGGAGGAGGTGAGGTGGTTGGGTTTGTTGATGCTCTGAGACATCTCCAGCTGCTGGACCTCCAGGGAATCTGAGATAGAACATTAGAACAGAGAGGGGGGGGGGGGGGGTTCTGACAGTTCTGTTAAAGTATAAAAGAGACATCATGTTATTAAAAGATGAATGAATGTAAGATATAATACTTAATACTGAACTAATAATCAGATCATATTTAGCGTTTTGAGATTAGAGAATTCAAATGTAACTTTATAATATTAAAGAGATACAAGATATGTTTAAATTCTAAATCTAAGAAATCTGCACAAATTGGATTTATAAATCAGATGTTTGCAATCATTAAAACTATTTATTACATTTGTTTATTTCATAGTAAATCAGGTATTTTAAGGTAATTTTAAGGTATTTTTCTTGCATTTTTTTTTTTTTTTATTGAAATTCCTATATAAAATGAAACCTATTTGTATAAACAATAATATATATATATATTAATGCTGTTAAAATTATCGCGTTAACGGCGGTAATTAATTTTTGGAATTAATTGTGTTAAAATATTTAACGCATTTAACGCATGTGCAGAATGGCCCGCCCCATACATCCCACCAGTGGCAGCGCCAGGGTATGGCTGGGGTACAGTCATACCCTGAAATGGCTTAGCCCCACCTTAGCCCCACCATGAAAAATGATGTTAAAGTAAGTAAAATAAAGTCCTCCAACTTGCGCGGAGTAAATCACACAGACAGCAGTTAGTGAGATTGATTTCAGTAGCCACTTGTCTGGAAATACAGAAGACCAGAAACGGTTTTGAAAACTTTTGTCACGTAGTGATCGTCTTCTCAATAGAACATCTTTGATAATGTCTTCTGGCCAATCAGAATCAAGATAACGGCGTGGTGTTGTTGCAGGAAGTCCTGACGGAGAATACTTTTGCTGTAGTACATCTCTATATACAATGATACAACATTACGTGTTGATAGAAATCAACACGTAATGAAATAAGACCCCACGGGTTGATGATTGATAGGTGTGTGGGCTGTCTTTCATTCTGACACACAGAACAATGTTATAATAAACATACATGCTTTATGTTAAATGGATATATCCGCCTTCTTTCATTTATCTTTCCATTCCCACAACAATATACATAAAGAAATGGCATATTTTGGACATAGTTCGAATGGTGATTAATCTGATTCATTCATTTTTAAACTGTGATTAATCTGATTTAAAATTGTAATCGTTTGACAGCCCTAGTATATATATATATTTTTTTAATTATCAGATAAAGTAATATATATATATATTTTTTATTATCAGATACAGTAATATATATATATATTATTAAATATGTTTCTCACACTCAGAAGAAGGCGCTCGAGGCGTCGCCTCCTCGTCTTCAAACGCCTCGAACTCTGCAAAATCTGCCTCATCGTTCATAAGGTTAGAGGTCGGCACCTTCAAAACAATCGATTAGATACCATCAATTAGATACCATCAATTAGATACCATCAATTAGATACTATCAATTAGATACCATCAATTAGATACCATCAATTAGATACTATCAATTAGATACCATCAATTAGATACCATCAATTAGATACTATCAATTAGATACCATCAATTAGATACCATCAATTAGATACTATCAATTAGATACTATCAATTAGATACCATCAATTAGATACCATCAATTAGATACTATCAATTGGATACTATCAATTAGATACTATCAATTAGATACCATCAATTAGATACCATCAATTAGATACTATCAATTAGATACCATCAATTAGATACCATCAATTAGATACTATCAATTAGATACCATCAATTAGATACTATCAATTAGATACCATCAATTAGATACCATCAATTAGATACTATCAATTAGATACCATCAATTAGATACTATCAATTAGATACCATCAATTAGATACTATCAATTAGATACCATCAATTAGATACCATCAATTAGATACCATCAATCAGATAATATCAATTAGATACCATCAATTAGATACTATCAATTAGATACCATCAATTAGATACCATCAATTAGATACCATCAATTAGATACTATCAATTAGATACCATCAATTAGATACCATCAATCAGATAATATCAATTAGATACCATCAATTAGATACTATCAATTAGATACCATCAATTAGATACCATAAATTAGATACTATCAATTAGATACCATCAATTAGATACTATCAATTAGATACCATCAATTAGATACTATCAATTAGATACCATCAATTAGATACCATCAATTAGATACCATCAATCAGATAATATCAATTAGATACCATCAATTAGATACTATCAATTAGATACCATCAATCAGATAATATCAATTAGATACCATCAATTAGATACCATCAATTAGATACCATCAATTAGATACTATCAATTAGATACCATCAATTAGATACCATCAATCAGATAATATCAATTAGATACCATCAATTAGATACTATCAATTAGATACCATCAATTAGATACCATAAATTAGATACCATCAATTAGATACTATCAATTAGATACAATCAATTAGATACCATCAATTAGATACTATCAATTAGATACCATCAATTAGATACCATCAATTAGATACCATCAATTAGATACTATCAATTAGATACAATCAATTAGATACCATCAATTAGATACTATCAATTAGATACCATCAATTAGATACTATCAATTAGATACCATCAATTAGATACCATCAATTAGATACCATCAATTAGATACTATCAATTAGATACCATCAATTAGATACCATCAATTAGATACTATCAATTAGATACCATCAATTAGATACCATCAATTAGATACCATCAGTTAGATAGTATCAATTAGATACCATCAATTAGATACCATCAATTAGATACTATCAATTAGATACTATCAATTAGATACCATCAATTAGATACCATCAATTAGATACTATCAATTAGATACCATCAATTAGATACCATCAATTAAATACTATCAATTAGATACCATCAATTAGATACCATCAATTAGATACCATCAATTAGATACTATCAATTAGATACCATCAATTAGATACTATCAATTAGATACCATCAATTAGATACCATCAATTAGATACTATCAATTAGATACCATCAATTAGATACCATCAATTAGATACTATCAATTAGATACCATCAATTAGATACTATCAATTAGATACTAGTTCTTGATTATGAATGAGGGTACCGGCTCGTTGTAGCGCCCCCTGTAGGAGATGCTCGATGACATGATGATCCCTGAGAGAGATACTGATCACACAAACATATTGATTACACACCCAATACACTATCATCATAAATACTCATTATCATAAATACTCATTATAAATACTCATCATAGATACTCATCATAAATACTCATCATAAATACTCATTATCATAAATACTCATTATAAATACTCATCATAAATACTCATCATAAATACTCATCATAAATACTCATTATTATAAATACTCATTATTATAAATACTCATCATAAATACTCATCATAAATACTCATTATTATAAATACTCATTATCATAAATACTCATCATAAATACTCATCATAAATACTCATCATAAATACTCATCATAAATACTCATTATTATAAATACTCATTATCATAAATACTCATCATAAATACTCATCATAAATACTCATTATCATAAATACTCATCATAAATACTTATCATAAATACTCATCATAAATACTTATCATAAATACTCATCATAAATACTCATCATAAATACTCATCATAAATACTCATCATAAATACTCATCATAAATACTCATCATAAATATTCATCATCATAAATACTCATCATAAATACTCACCATAAATACTCATTACTATAAATACTCATCATAAATACCCATTATAAATACTCATTATCATAAATACTCATCATAAATACTCATCATAAATACTCATCATAAATACTCATCATAAATACTCATTATTATAAATACTCATCATAAATACTCATCATAAATACTCATTATTATAAATACTCATCATAAATACTCATCATAAATACTCATCATAAATACTCACCATAAATACTCATCATAAATACTCATCATAAATACTCATCATAAATACTCATCATAAATATTCATCATCATAAATACTCATCATAAATACTCATTACTATAAATACTCATTACTATAAATACTCATCATAAATACTCATTATAAATACTCATTATCATAAATACTCATCATAAATACGCATCATAAATACTCATTATTATAAATACTCATCATAAATACTCATCATAAATACTCATTATTATAAATACTCATCATAAATACTCATCATAAATACTCATTATTATAAATACTCATCATAAATACTCATTATAAATACTCATTATTATAAATACTCATCATAAATACTCATCATAAATACTCATTATTATAAATACTCATCATAAATACTCATCATAAATACTCATCATAAATACTCATCATAAATACTCATCATAAATACTCATTATCATAAATACTCATCATAAATACTCATTATTATAAATACTCATCATAAATACTCATTATTATAAATACTCATCATAAATACTCATCATAAATACTCATTATCATAAATACTCATCATAAATACTCATCATAAATACTCATCATAAATACTCATTATTATAAATACTCATCATAAATACTCATCATAAATACTCATTATTATAAATACTCATCATAAATACTCATTATTATAAATACTCATCATAAATACTCATCATAAATACTCATTATTATAAATACTCATCATAGATACTCATCATAAATACTCATCATAAATACTCATTATTATAAATACTCATTATTGTAAATACTCATTATTATAAATACTCATCGTGAATACTCATTATTATAAATACTCATCATAAATACTCATCATAAATACTCATCATAAATACTCATTATTATAAATACTCATTATCATAAATACTCATCATAAATACTCAGCATAAATACTCATTATCATAAATACTCATTATCATAAATACTCATCATAAATACTCATTATTATAAATACTCATTATTATAAATACTCATTATTATAAATACTCATCACAAATACTCATTATTATAAATACTCATTATTATAAATACTCATTATTATAAATACTCATCGTAAATACTCATTATAAATACTCATCATAAATACTCATTATAAATACTCATTATTATAAATACTCATTATTATAAATACTCATTATTATAAACACACATCATAAATACTCATCATAAATACTCATCGTAAATACTCATCATAAATACTCATCATAAATACTCATTATTATAAATACTCATTATTATAAATACTCATTATTATAAATACTCATTATTATAAACACACATCATAAATACTCATCATAAATACTCATCGTAAATACTCATCATAAATACTCATCATAAATACTCATTATTATAAATACTCATCACAAATACTCATTATAAATACTCATCATAAATACTCATTATAAATACTCATTATTATAAATACTCATCATAAATACTCATTATAAATACTCATTATTATAAATACTCATCATAAATACTCATTATGAATACTCACCATAAATACTCATTATAAATACTCATTATTATAAATACTCACCATAAATACTCATTATAAATACTCATTATTATAAATACTCATTGTTATAAATACTCATCATAAATACTCATCATAAATACTCATTATTATAAATACTCATTATTATAAATACTCATTATTATAAATACTCATTATTATAAATACTCATCACAAATACTCATTATTATAAATACTCATTATTATAAATACTCATTATTATAAATACTCATCATAAATACTCATTATAAATACTCATCATAAATACTCATCATAAATACTCATTATTATAAATACTCATTATCATAAATACTCATCATAAATACTCATCATAAATACTCATTATTATAAATACTCATTATTATAAATACTCATTATTATAAATACTCATTATTATAAATACTCATCACAAATACTCATTATTATAAATACTCATTATTATAAATACTCATTATTATAAATACTCATCATAAATACTCATTATAAATACTCATCATAAATACTCATTATAAATACTCATTATTATAAACACACATCATAAATACTCATCATAAATACTCATCATAAATACTCATTATTATAAATACTCATTATTATAAATACTCATTATTATAAATACTCATCATAAATACTCATTATAAATACTCATCACAAATACTCATTATAAATACTCATCATAAATACTCATTATAAATACTCATTATTATAAATACTCATCATAAATACTCATTATGAATACTCATCATAAATACTCATTATAAATACTCATTATTATAAATACTCATCATAAATACTCATTATAAATACTCATTATTATAAATACTCATTATTATAAATACTCATCATAAATACTCATCATAAATACTCATCATAAATACTCATTATCAAAACACTGGAGGAAATATAAGGAAATTATGCAAAATATAAATGAAATAGTAAATACAAATAATAAAAACAATGTAAAATCAAAATAATATAAAAAATATGAAATTAAGAATAATAAAGAAAACAAAAGAAAGTATTGATTAGAAAGAGTCTCACCGCTGAGATGAAGAGTTTCTGAGGAGTCTGACGGTCAGATCAGAAGATGATCAGAAACTCTGCAACAACACCTTATATACACACACTACTTCCTGTTTCTCTCTCACACACACACACACACACACACACACACACACACACACACACACACACACACACACACACACACACACACACACACACACACACACACACACTACTTCCTGTTTCTCTCTCTCTCACACACACACACACACACACACACACACACACACTACTTCCTGTTTCTCTCTCTCTCACAGACACACACACACACACACACACACACACACACACACACACACGTGTGTGTGTGAGAGAGAAACAGGAAGTAGTGTGTGTGTGTGTGTGTGTGTGTGTGTGTGACCTTGACATTGTGACCTGTTCTGGAAGCTTCAGTCAAAATGATGCATTTATTTTAATGTGAGATTTTAATATTGCTAATATTTCAGTTTTTAAAGATGATCCATAAAGATATTATCGAGATACGATCAGACGCTCTTTATTGATCCCATGTTGGGAAATGTTTGTGTTGCAGCAGCATAAACAACAACAACAACAAAACGAGGCTTTGCTCATAAATAGAGATTAAAGAGTAGAAATAAACAATTCTAGAATTTAAAAAAGCGTCGAGCAGTCCGTGAAGATACGACATGACAATAGAACACAATGGAAGGCTTAGACATGTACTCAGACATGTACTCAGACATGTACTCAGACATGTACTCAGACATGTATTCAGATATATACTCAGACATGTACTCAGATATGTACTCAGACATGTACTCAGACATATACTCAGACATGTACTCAGATATATACTCAGACATGTACTCAGACATGTACTCAGACATATACTCAGACATGTACTCAGACATGTACTCAGACATGTACTCAGACATGTACTCAGACATGTACTCAGACATGTACTCAGACATGTACTCAGACATGTATTCAGACATGTACTCAGACATGTACTCAGACATGTACTCAGACATGTATTCAGACATGTACTCAGACATGTACTCAGATATATACTCAGACATGTACTCAGACATGTACTCAGACATGTACTCAGACATGTACTCAGACATGTACTCAGACATGTATTCAGACATGTACTCAGACATGTATTCAGATATATACTCAGACATGTACTCAGACATGTACTCAGATATGTACTCAGATATATACTCAGACATGTACTCAGATATATACTCAGACATGTACTCAGATATATACTCAGACATGTACTCAGACATATACTCAGACATGTACCCAGACATATACTCAGACATGTACTCAGATATATACTCAGACATGTACTCAGATATATACTCAGACATGTACTCAGACATATACTCAGACATGTACCCAGACATATACTCAGACATGTACTCAGATATATACTCAGACATGTACTCAGATATATACTCAGACATGTACTCAGATATATACTCAGACATGTACCCAGACATATACTCAGACATGTACTCAGACATGTACTCAGACATGTACTCAGACATGTACTCAGATATATATTCAGATATATACTCAGATATGTACTCAGACATGTACTCAGACATGTACTCAGATATGTACTCAGACATGTACTCAGACATGTACTCAGATATGTACTCAGATATATACTCAGACATGTACTCAGATATATACTCAGACATGTACTCAGACATATACTCAGACATGTACTCAGACATGTACTCAGACATATACTCAGATATGTACTCAGACATGTACTCAGACATGTACTCAGATATATACTCAGATATATACTCAGACCTGTACTCAGATATATACTCAGATATATACTCAGACATGTACTCAGACATGTACTCAGACATGTACTCAGACATGTACTCAGACATGTACTCAGATATATACTCAGATATATACTCAGATATATACTCAGATATATACTCAGATATATACCCAGACCTGTACTCAGATATATACTCAGATATATACTCAGATATATACTCAGATATATACTCAGATATATACTCAGATATATACTCAGATATATACTCAGATATATACTCAGACCTGTACTCAGATATATACTCAGATATATACTCAGACATGTACTCAGACATGTACTCAGATATGTACTCAGACATGTACTCAGACATGTACTCAGATATATACTCAGATATATACTCAGACCTGTACTCAGATATATACTCAGATATATACTCAGACATGTACTCAGACATGTACTCAGACATGTACTCAGACATGTACTCAGATATATACTCAGACATGTACTCAGATATATACTCAGACATATACTCAGATATGTACTCAGATATATACTCAGACATGTACTCAGATATATACTCAGACATGTACTCAGATATATACTCAGATATATACTCAGACATGTACTCAGACATGTACTCAGATATATACTCAGACATGTACTCAGACATGTACTCAGACATGTACTCAGATATATACTCAGACATGTACTCAGATATATACTCAGACATGTACTCAGACATGTACTCAGATATATACTCAGACATGTACTCAGATATATACTCAGACATGTAATCAGATATATACTCAGACATGTACTCAGATATATACTCAGACATGTACTCAGATATATACTCAGATATATACTCAGACATGTAATCAGATATATACTCAGACATGTACTCAGATATATACTCAGACATGTACTCAGATATATACTCAGATATATACTCAGATATATACTCAGACATGTACTCAGACATATACTCAGATATATACTCAGACATGTACTCAGACATGTAATCAGATATATACTCAGACATGTACTCAGATATATACTCAGACCTGTACTCAGATATATACTCAGATATATACTCAGATATATACTCAGACATGTACTCAGACATGTACTCAGATATATACTCAGACATGTACTCAGATATATACTCAGATATATACTCAGATATATACTCAGACATGTACTCAGACATGTACTCAGATATATACTCAGACATGTACTCAGATATATACTCAGACATGTACTCAGACATGTACTCAGACATGTACTCAGATATATACTCAGATATATACTCAGACATGTACTCAGATATATACTCAGACATGTACTCAGACATGTACTCAGGTATATACTCAGACATGTACTCAGATATATACTCAGACATGTACTCAGACATGTACTCAGACATGTACTCAGATATATACTCAGATATATACTCAGATATATACTCAGACATGTACTCAGACATGTACTCAGATATATACTCAGACATGTACTCAGATATATACTCAGACATGTACTCAGACATGTACTCAGACATGTACTCAGATATATACTCAGATATATACTCAGACATGTACTCAGACATGTACTCAGACATGTACTCAGATATATACTCAGATATATACTCAGACATGTACTCAGACATGTACTCAGACATGTACTCAGATATATACTCAGACATGTACTCAGGTATATACTCAGACATGTACTCAGATATATACTCAGACATGTACTCAGACATGTACTCAGACATGTACTCAGATATATACTCAGATATGTACTCAGATATATACTCAGACATGTACTCAGATATATACTCAGACATGTACTCAGGTATATACTCAGACATGTACTCAGATATATACTCAGACATGTACTCAGGTATATACTCAGACATGTACTCAGATATATACTCAGACATGTACTCAGACATGTACTCAGACATGTACTCAGATATATACTCAGATATGTACTCAGATATATACTCAGACATGTACTCAGATATATACTCAGACGTGTACTCAGACATGTACTCAGACATGTACTCAGATATATACTCAGACGTGTACTCAGACATGTACTCAGACATGTACTCAGATATATACTCAGATATATACTCAGACATGTACTCAGATATATACTCAGATATGTACTCAGATATATACTCAGATATGTACTCAGACATGTACTCAGATATATACTCAGATATATACTCAGACATGTACTCAGATATATACTCAGACATGTACTCAGATATATACTCAGATATGTACTCAGACATGTACTCAGATATATACTCAGACATGTACTCAGATATATACTCAGACATGTACTCAGATATGTACTCAGACATGTACTCAGATATATACTCAGATATGTACTCAGATATGTACTCAGACATGTACTCAGACATGTACTCAGATATATACTCAGACATGTACTCAGATATATACTCAGACATGTACTCAGATATATACTCAGATATATACTCAGATATGTACTCAGATATGTACTCAGATATATACTCAGACATGTACTCAGATATATACTCAGATATATACTCAGATATGTACTCAGGCATGTACTCAGACATGTACTCAGATATATACTCAGATATATACTCAGATATGTACTCAGGCATGTACTCAGACACATAGCTCCTGAATCTTGCTTCTAGACCGACAATTTTTTGGAGCTGGAATCGAACCGGGTTCCCTGAAAACGCGTTGACGGGGGGACGGGGGACGGGGGACGGGCAGTAAAGTTGGTAGTAAAGTCGCCCCATTTCTTCCATTTCGTTTCGACGGATCAAAACCAAAACGAGTAGCGCTTCAACACAATCGGCCATTGTTGTTGTTGTCGGTGTCAGCTGTGAGGGGTTTCCGCGCGGTTTGGCTTTATGAAGCAGGCACGCAAACGGTTACGTCATGACGCAAATGATGACGCAATGACGCAGCATCAGTCGGACTCTGGGCGGTGTGAAAAGAGCTGGAGCTAAACCGAAGAACCGGTTCTGAACCAGAGAAGCTCTAGCACGGAGCTGGAACCAGAGTTTTGTTGGTGTGAATGAGGTAAGAGAGAGAACCGGAGAACCAAAGAGATACAATCAATGAAATAGTTTCTTCCCTAGAACACTTGACTGACTGATGCCATGTTTTAATATATACATGTGAACCCATTATCGGGTCCTTGTGTGTACTTTTACTAACGTATACATTTCAGATGTACTAAGTTTAAAGAACCAAAGGATCTAAATACTTATTACTCTTTACATTTAAAGAACCCTCATATTTGAAAGCAGTATTTCCATGTCTTCTGATTTATTTACTTATTTAATATTAGAATTATTAAAAAGTGAAGTCATCAGAAATCTGTGACCTCGCCCTCAGCTGTGAGGTCATCGTGACACGCTGCTTCTGATTGGTCAGCTCAATCTGCTTCCACTTCTTGTGAGGTCATTGTGACACGCTGCTTCTGATTGGTCAGCTCAATCTGCTTCCACTTCTTGTGAGGTCATTGTGACACGCTGCTTCTGATTGGTCAGCTCAATCTGCTTCCACTTCCTGTTTTGCTAAATACATTTATCTTTCTCTAAATGTATGATTTAAAAAAAAAGAACTCGTCAGAAATAAGAGTTTGAAAGCTTTTTAAAAAATAAGTCACTTTTCTAACTCGATGAGAGGACTCTTTAAAATAGAGACACTACATACTGATATACACCTGAACATCAGCAGGAGAGGACTCTTTAAAGTAGAGACACTACATACTGATATACACCTGAACATCAGCAGGAGAGGACTCTTTAAAGGAGAGACACTACATACTGATATACACCTCAACATCAGCAGGAGAGGACTCTTTAAAGTAGAGACACTACATACTGATATACACCTGAACATCAGCAGGAGAGGACTCTTTAAAGTGGAGACACTACATACTGGTATACACCTGAACATCAGCAGGAGAGGACTCTTTAAAGTAAAGACACTATATACTGATATACACCTGAACATCAGCAGGAGAGGACTCTTTAAAGTAGAGACACTACATACTGATATACACCTGAACATCAGCAGGAGAGTACTCTTTAAAGTAGAGACACTACATACTGATATACACCTGAACATCAGCAGGAGAGGACTCTTTAAAATAGAGACACTTCATACTGATATACACCTGAACATCAGCAGGAGAGGACTCTTTAAAGTAGAGACACTACATACTGATATACACCTGAACATCAGCAGGAGAGGACTCTTTAAAATAGAGACACTACATACTGATATACACCTGAACATCAGCAGGAGAGGACTCTTTAAAATAGAGACACTACATACTGATATACACCTGAACATCAGCAGGAGAGGACTCTTTAAAGTAGAGACACTACATACTGATATACACCTGAACATCAGCAGGAGAGTACTCTTTAAAGTAGAGACACTACATACTGATATACACCTGAACATCAGCAGGAGAGGACTCTTTAAAATAGAGACACTACATACTGATATACACCTGAACATCAGCAGGAGAGGACTCTTTAAAATAGAGACACTACATACTGATATACACCTGAACATCAGCAGGAGAGGACTCTTTAAAGTAGAGACACTACATACTGATATACACCTGAACATCAGCAGGAGAGGACTCTTTAAAGTAGAGACACTACATACTGATATACACCTGAACATCAGCAGGAGAGGACTCTTTAAAGTAGAGACACTACATACTGATATACACCTGAACATCAGCAGGAGAGGACTCTTTAAAGTAGAGACACTACATACTGATATACACCTGAACATCAGCAGGAGAGGACTCTTTAAAATAGAGACACTACATACTGATATACACCTGAACATCAGCAGGAGAGGACTCTTTAAAATAGAGACACTACATACTGATATACACCTGAACATCAGCAGGAGAGGACTCTTTAAAGTAGAGACACTACATACTGATATACACCTGAACATCAGCAGGAGAGGACTCTTTAAAATAGAGACACTACATACTGATATACACCTGAACATCAGCAGGAGAGGACTCTTTAAAATAGAGACACTACATACTGATATACACCTGAACATCAGCAGGAGAGGACTCTTTAAAGTAGAGACACTACATACTGATATACACCTGAATATCAGCAGGAGAGGACTCTTTAAAGTAGAGACACTACATACTGATATACACCTGAACATCAGCAGGAGAGGACTCTTTAAAGTAGAGACACTACATACTGATATACACCTGAACATCAGCAGGAGAGGACTCTTTAAAGTAGAGACACTATATACTGATATACACCTGAACATCAGCAGGAGAGGACTCTTTAAAGTAGAGACACTACATACTGATATACACCTGAACATCAGCAGGAGAGGACTCTTTAAAGTAGAGACACTAGATACTGATATACACCTGAACATCAGCAGGAGAGGACTCTTTAAAGTAGAGACACTACATACTGATATACACCTGAACATCAGCAGGAGAGGACTCTTTAAAGTAGAGACACTACATACTGATATACACCTGAACATCAGCAGGAGAGGACTCTTTAAAATAGAGACACTTCATACTGATATACACCTGAACATCAGCAGGAGAGGACTCTTTAAAATAGAGACACTACATACTGATATACACCTGAACATCAGCAGGAGAGGACTCTTTAAAATAGAGACACTACATACTGATATACACCTGAACATCAGCAGGAGAGGACTCTTTAAAGTAGAGACACTACATACTGATATACACCTGAACATCAGCAGGAGAGGACTCTTTAAAATAGAGACACTTCATACTGATATACACCTGAACATCAGCAGGAGAGGACTCTTTAAAGTAGAGACACTACATACTGATATACACCTGAACATCAGCAGGAGAGGACTCTTTAAAATAGAGACACTACATACTGATATACACCTGAACATCAGCAGGAGAGGACTCTTTAAAATAGAGACACTACATACTGATATACACCTGAACATCAGCAGGAGAGGACTCTTTAAAGTAGAGACACTACATACTGATATACACCTGAACATCAGCAGGAGAGGACTCTTTAAAGTAGAGACACTACATACTGATATACACCTGAACATCAGCAAGAGAGGACTCTTTAAAGTAGAGACACTACATACTGATATACACCTGAACATCAGCAGGAGAGAACTTTTTAAAGTAGAGACACTACATACTGATATACACCTGAACATCAGAAGGAGAGGACTCTTTAAAGTAGAGACACTACATACTGATATACACCTGAACATCAGCAGGAGAGGACTCTTTAAAGTAGAGACACTACATACTGATATACACCTGAACATCAGCAGGAGAGGACTCTTTAAAGTAGAGACACTACATACTGATATACACCTGAACATCAGCAGGAGAGGACTCTTTAAAGTAGAGACACTACATACTGATATACACCTGAACATCAGCAGGAGAGGACTCTTTAAAGTAGAGACACTACATACTGATATACACCTGAACATCAGCAGGAGAGGACTCTTTAAAGTAGAGACACTACATACTGATATACACCTGAACATCAGCAGGAGAGGACTCTTTAAAGTAGAGACACTACATACTGATATACACCTGAACATCAGCAGGAGATGACTCTTTAAAGTAGAGACACTACATACTGATATACACCTGAACATAAGCTGGAGAGGACTCTTTAAAGTAGAGACACTACATACTGATATACACCTGAACATCAGCAGGAGAGAACTTTTTACAGTAGAGACACTACATACTGATATACACCTGAACATCAGAAGGAGAGGACTCTTTAAAGTAGAGACACTACATACTGATATACACCTGAACATCAGCAGGAGAGGACTCTTTAAAGTAGAGACACTACATACTGATATACACCTGAACATCAGCAGGAGAGGACTCTTTAAAGTAGAGACACTACATACTGATATACACCTGAACATCAGCAGGAGAGGACTCTTTAAAGTAGAGACACTACATAATGATATACACCTGAACATCAGCAGGAGGGGACTCTTTAAAGTAGAGACACTACATACTGATATACACCTGAACATCAGCAGGAGAGGACTCTTTAAAGTAGAGACACTACATACTGATATACACCTGAACATCAGCAGGAGAGGACTCTTTAAAGTAGAGACACTACATACTGATATACACCTGAACATCAGCAGGAGAGGACTCTTTAAAGTAGAGACACTACATACTGATATACACCTGAACATCAGCAGGAGAGGACTCTTTAAAGTAGAGACACTACATACTGATATACACCTGAACATCAGCAGGAGAGGACTCTTTAAAGTAGAGACACTACATACTGATATACACCTGAACATCAGCAGGAGAGGACTCTTTAAAGTAGAGACACTACATACTGATATACACCTGAACATCAGCAGGAGATGACTCTTTAAAGTAGAGACACTACATACTGATATACACCTGAACATCAGCAGGAAAGGACTCTTTAAAGTAGAGACACTACATACTGATATACACCTGAACATCAGCAGGAGATGACTCTTTAAAGTAGAGACACTACATACTGATATACACCTGAACATCAGCAGGAAAGGACTCTTTAAAGTAGAGACACTACATACTGATATACACCTGAACATCAGCAGGAGAGGACTCTTTAAAGTAGAGACACTACATACTGATATACACCTGAACATCAGCAGGAGAGGACTCTTTAAAGTAGAGACACTACATACTGATATACACCTGAACATCAGCAGGAGAGGACTCTTTAAAGTAGAGACACTACATACTGATATACACCTGAACATCAGCAGGAGAGGACTCTTTAAAGTAGAGACACTACATAATGATATACACCTGAACATCAGCAGGAGGGGACTCTTTAAAGTAGAGACACTACATACTGATATACACCTGAACATCAGCAGGAGAGGACTCTTAAATGTAGAGACACTACATACTGATATACACCTGAACATCAGCAGGAGAGGACTCTTTAAAGTAGAGACACTACATAATGATATACACCTGAACATCAGCAGGAGAGGACTCTTTAAAGTAGAGACACTACATACTGATATACACCTGAACATCAGCGGGAGAGGACTCTTTAAAGTAGAGACACTACATACTGATATACACCTGAACATCAGCAGGAGAGGACTCTTTAAAGTAGAGACACTACATACTGATATACACCTGAACATCAGCAGGAGAGGACTCTTTAAAGTAGAGACACTACATACTGATATACACCTGAACATCAGCAGGAGAGGACTCTTTAAAGTAGAGACACTACATACTGATATACACCTGAACATCAGCAGGAGAGGACTCTTTAAAGTAGAGACACTACATACTGATATACACCTGAACATCAGCAGGAGATGACTCTTTAAAGTAGAGACACTACATACTGATATACACCTGAACATAAGCTGGAGAGGACTCTTTAAAGTAGAGACACTACATACTGATATACACCTGAACATCAGCAGGAGAGAACTTTTTAAAGTAGAGACACTACATACTGATATACACCTGAACATCAGAAGGAGAGGACTCTTTAAAGTAGAGACACTACATACTGATATACACCTGAACATCAGCAGGAGAGGACTCTTTAAAGTAGAGACACTACATACTGATATACACCTGAACATCAGCAGGAGAGGACTCTTTAAAGTAGAGACACTACATACTGATATACACCTGAACATCAGCAGGAGAGGACTCTTTAAAGTAGAGACACTACATACTGATATACACCTGAACATCAGCAGGAGAGGACTCTTTAAAGTAGAGACACTACATACTGATATACACCTGAACATCAGCAGGAGAGGACTCTTTAAAGTAGAGACACTACATACTGATATACACCTGAACATCAGCAGGAGAGGACTCTTTAAAGTAGAGACACTACATACTGATATACACCTGAACATCAGCAGGAGATGACTCTTTAAAGTAGAGACACTACATACTGATATACACCTGAACATCAGCAGGAAAGGACTCTTTAAAGTAGAGACACTACATACTGATATACACCTGAACATCAGCAGGAGAGGACTCTTTAAAGTAGAGACACTACATACTGATATACACCTGAACATCAGCAGGAGAGGACTCTTTAAAGTAGAGACACTACATACTGATATACACCTGAACATCAGCAGGAGAGGACTCTTTAAAGTAGAGACACTACATACTGATATACACCTGAACATCAGCAGGAGAGGACTCTTTAAAGTAGAGACACTACATAATGATATACACCTGAACATCAGCAGGAGGGGACTCTTTAAAGTAGAGACACTACATACTGATATACACCTGAACATCAGCAGGAGAGGACTCTTTAAAGTAGAGACACTACATACTGATATACACCTGAACATCAGCAGGAGAGGACTCTTTAAAGTAGAGACACTACATACTGATATACACCTGAACATCAGCAGGAGAGGACTCTTTAAAGTAGAGACACTACATACTGATATACACCTGAACATCAGCAGGAGAGGACTCTTTAAAGTAGAGACACTACATACTGATATACACCTGAACATCAGCAGGAGAGGACTCTTTAAAGTAGAGACACTACATACTGATATACACCTGAACATCAGCAGGAGAGGACTCTTTAAAGTAGAGACACTACATACTGATATACACCTGAACATCAGCAGGAAAGGACTCTTTAAAGTAGAGACACTACATACTGATATACACCTGAACATCAGCAGGAGATGACTCTTTAAAGTAGAGACACTACATACTGATATACACCTGAACATCAGCAGGAAAGGACTCTTTAAAGTAGAGACACTACATACTGATATACACCTGAACATCAGCAGGAGATGACTCTTTAAAGTAGAGACACTACATACTGATATACACCTGAACATCAGCAGGAAAGGACTCTTTAAAGTAGAGACACTACATACTGATATACACCTGAACATCAGCAGGAGGGGACTCTTTAAAGTAGAGACACTACATAATGATATACACCTGAACATCAGCAGGAGGGGACTCTTTAAAGTAGAGACACTACATACTGATATACACCAGAACATCAGCAGGAGAGGACTCTTTAAAGTAGAGACACTACATACGGATATACACCTGAACATCAGCAGGAGAGGACTCTTTAAAGTAGAGACACTACATACTGATATACACCTGAACATCAGCAGGAGAGGACTCTTTAAAGTAGAGACACTACATAATGATATACACCTGAACATCAGCAGGAGAGGACTCTTTAAAGTAGAGACACTACATACTGATATACACCTGAACATCAGCAGGAGAGGACTCTTTAAAGTAGAGACACTACATACTGATATACACCTGAACATCAGCAGGAGAGGACTCTTTAAAGTAGAGACACTACATACTGATATACACCTGAACATCAGCAGGAGAGGACTCTTTAAAGTAGAGACACTACATACTGATATACACCTGAACATCAGCAGGAGAGGACTCTTTAAAGTAGAGACACTACATACTGATATACACCTGAACATCAGCAGGAGAGGACTCTTTAAAGTAGAGACACTACATACTGATATACACCTGAACATCAGCAGGAGAGGACTCTTTAAAGTAGAGACACTACATACTGATATACACCTGAACATCAGCAGGAAAGGACTCTTTAAAGTAGAGACACTACATACTGATATACACCTGAACATCAGCAGGAGAGGACTCTTTAAAGTAGAGACACTACATACTGATATACACCTGAACATCAGCAGGAGAGGACTCTTTAAAGTAGAGACACTACATACTGATATACACCTGAACATCAGCAGGACAGGACTCTTTAAAGTAGAGACACTACATACTGATATACACCTGAACATCAGCAGGAGAGGACTCTTTAAAGTAGAGACACTACATACTGATATACACCTGAACATCAGCAGGAGAGAACTCTTTAAAGTAGAGACACTACATACTGATATACACCTGAACATCAGCAGGAGAGGACTCTTTAAAGTAGAGACACTACATACTGATATACACCTGAACATCAGCAGGAGAGGACTCTTTAAAGTAGAGATACTACATACTGATATACACCTGAACATCAGCAGGAGAGGACTCTTTAAAGTAGAGACACTACATAATGATATACACCTGAACATCAGCAGGAGGGGACTCTTTAAAGTAGAGACACTACATACTGATATACACCTGAACATCAGCAGGAGAGGACTCTTAAATGTAGAGACACTACATACTGATATACACCTGAACATCAGCAGGAGAGGACTCTTTAAAGTAGAGACACTACATACTGATATACACCTGAACATCAGCAGGAGAGGACTCTTTAAAGTAGAGACACTACATACTGATATACACCTGAACATCAGCAGGAGAGGACTCTTTAAAGTAGAGACACTACATACTGATATACACCTGAACATCAGCAGGAGAGGACTCTTTAAAGTAGAGACACTACATACTGATATACACCTGAACATCAGCAGGAGAGGACTCTTTAAAGTAGAGACACTACATACTGATATACACCTGAACATCAGCAGGAGAGGACTCTTTAAAGTAGAGACACTACATACTGATATACACCTGAACATCAGCAGGAAAGGACTCTTTAAAGTAGAGACACTACATACTGATATACACCTGAACATCAGCAGGAGAGGACTCTTTAAAGTAGAGACACTACATACTGATATACACCTGAACATCAGCAGGAGAGGACTCTTTAAAGTAGAGACACTACATACTGATATACACCTGAACATCAGCAGGAGAGGACTCTTTAAAGTAGAGACACTACATACTGATATACACCTGAACATCAGCAGGAGAGAACTCTTTAAAGTAGAGACACTACATACTGATATACACCTGAACATCAGCAGGAGAGGACTCTTTAAAGTAGAGACACTACATACTGATATACACCTGAACATCAGCAGGAGAGGACTCTTTAAAGTAGAGACACTACATACTGATATACACCTGAACATCAGCAGGAGGGGACTCTTTAAAGTAGAGACACTACATAATGATATACACCTGAACATCAGCAGGAGGGGACTCTTTAAAGTAGAGACACTACATACTGATATACACCTAAACATCAGCAGGAGAGGACTCTTTAAAGTAGAGACACTACATACTGATATACACCTGAACATCAGCAGGAAAGGACTCTTTAAAGTAGAGACACTACATACTGATATACACCTGAACATCAGCAGGAGAGGACTCTTTAAAGTAGAGACACTACATACTGATATACACCTGAACATCAGCAGGAGAGGACTCTTTAAAGTAGAGACACTACATACTGATATACACCTGAACATCAGCAGGAGAGGACTCTTTAAAGTAGAGACACTACATACTGATATACACCTGAACATCAGCAGGAGAGGACTCTTTAAAGTAGAGACACTATATACTGATATACACCTGAACATCAGCAGGAGAGGACTCTTTAAAGTAGAGACACTACATACTGATATACACCTGAACATCAGCAGGAGAGGACTCTTTAAAGTAGAGACACTACATACTGATATACACCTGAACATCAGCAGGAGAGGACTCTTTAAAGTAGAGACACTACATACTGATATACACCTGAACATCAGCAGGAAAGGACTCTTTAAAGTAGAGACACTACATACTGATATACACCTGAACATCAGCAGGAGAGGACTCTTTAAAGTAGAGACACTACATACTGATATACACCTGAACATCAGCAGGAGAGGACTCTTTAAAGTAGAGACACTACATACTGATATACACCTGAACATCAGCAGGAGAGGACTCTTTAAAGTAGAGACACTACATACTGATATACACCTGAACATCAGCAGGAGAGGACTCTTTAAAGTAGAGACACTACATACTGATATACACCTGAACATCAGCAGGAGAGGACTCTTTAAAGTAGAGACACTACATACTGATATACACCTGAACATCAGCAGGAGAGAACTCTTTAAAGTAGAGACACTACATACTGATATACACCTGAACATCAGCAGGAGAGGACTCTTTAAAGTAGAGACACTACATACTGATATACACCTGAACATCAGCAGGAGAGGACTCTTTAAAGTAGAGACACTACATACTGATATACACCTGAACATCAGCAGGAGAGAACTCTTTAAAGTAGAGACACTACATACTGATATACACCTGAACATCAGCAGGAGAGGACTCTTTAAAGTAGAGACACTACATACTGATATACACCTGAACATCAGCAGGAGAGGACTCTTTAAAGTAGAGACACTACATACTGATATACACCTGAACATCAGCAGGAGAGGACTCTTTAAAGTAGAGACACTACATACTGATATACACCTGAACATCAGCAGGAGAGGACTCTTTAAAGTAGAGACACTACATACTGATATACACCTGAACATCAACAGGAGAGGACTCTTTAAAGTAGAGACACTACATACTGATATACCTGAACATCAGCAGGAGAGGACTCTTTAAAGTAGAGACACTACATACTGATATACACCTGAACATCAGCAGGAGAGGACTCTTTAAAGTAGAGACACTACATACTGATTCTTTAAATCATGGATTTTTGGAACATTTCCTTTTTTCGTCTTTGACATTTTCTGTTAATTTTTTACTAATGAGTTTCAAAAATGAGCCTTTCTCTTTGTCTGGAGAATAGTTTCCTTTAAGCTGTGTTCGAACACAATAACGTATATATACATGCATCACAAACATTTTGTATTTCTTTATTTTCTATGTATTTGTTCATTCTCCTCGCGCTGCACGAGGGAGGAACCAAAAGCTCTCTGGATGTGTGGTGGTTTTTAATATTGTTTTATTTTTGAGGAAAATCCATGAATGTTGTCTTTATTGACTATTTGTTTTCAAATGTTCTGATAAATGCTAAATAAGAGATTAGGATGGATCCTGCAGAAGAATGAAGTCCCTCTATCCACATGAAATCAATAATCGGATGTACCCCTTGAGCACGAGGTAGACAGAGAACTACAGCATGAAGTTTGAACAGCCCATCAAAGAGGCTTTAACAGGTCACACACACTGAGTATATTAAAAGCCTACAATGAACATAACAAGTCATGCTGGTTAAACAGGGTAAATGAATATCCCTAATATTAAAGGAAATATTCACATTAACAACAATTTAATGTTTCTTTGACTTAACGTACTTGTGTGTCTTTCACATAAGGGAATAGTTTTAAGTTCACATGTTTTTAATATGTGCAACCGATGTACATATTAAAGACATGTGGATCCAACAGCCTTCTCTTTCAGTGAGGGCCAAGAAAGCAGCGGAGAAGTAACGGGCCGAAGCCCTCCTTTTTACGCAGCGGTCCAGACATAGAGATAAAACGGCGACACATATTCAGTGTGCAGTTCCTTTGGCTTTAGGGCAGGGATACCTAGATACTTTCCAAGGTCTGACATCATGAAGTGTGCAACTTTTAAAGCAAGCAGCGATGTTTTCAAATCTGTAATCAAAAAGCTCCTCAAAAACGCTAAGGAAGCAGTTCCTGCCGTTGCGTAGTTCAAACAGTAACAACGGACTATTTCTCTTAGCGGATGCACGTCCTTTTAAATCAATAATAGCCTAATATTTTTTAAATCTATAAAATCATTTCAATTAATATTGGGAGTCATGTTGTGACTTAGTTGAGAATGTGGCCGTGTGATGAGCGGGATGATGTGCAGCCAGCGAGGCGGTCACTCTGCAGTCTGCAGAGCACCCTTCATGCAGATCAGGGTGCTCTGCATGAAGGGTGCTCTGCAGAGTGACCGCCTCGCTGCACATCATCCCCGCTCATTGTGTGTTTTGTATTTATGTATATATATATATATATATATATATATATATATATATATATATATATATATATATTGTACCTGCATGTATTATCTTATTGTATTTATTTAATATTGTGTTATTTATTTGGTTATTATTATTAGGATATTATTTGTTATCAACAGATTTTATTTTTCTATACCTATTTTCCACATATATTATTTATTTATAGTTAAATATATTAATTTATTTAAGTATTTATTTGTATATGTATATTTTTATATATTTATTATTGAAGTGTTTGTCTGAAAGCTGCAGCTTCAGGATTCCGCCACCAGGTGGAGCCAGAGGGGCACTCTGATGATGGATGATGCTGCAGCATACACAAAACACACACACACACACACACACACACACACACACACACACACACACACACACACACACACACACACACAATGGAAGAATTTGACGAGGACTCAATTGAAGAATTTGCTGCTCTGACGTCACCTCTCTTTCTGAGCTAAATGTAATGCTCTGTCTTTATTCTGCCAGATCACCTGAACCAGAGTGAAACCCCTTAAGAAAACCCTTAAGAAAACCCTTAAGAAAACCCTTAACTGAGTCTGAATTAAAGCAGAAGAGCAGGTGATTGACAGCTCAGGTGTGTGAGGTGATATATTATTATACAATAAATTAATGTTGGTAAAATATGATTATATATATTTCTATAAGCTTCTGCAGAGTCTCTACTTTCACTTTTAGTACTTTAAGGTTATTTAAATAAATACAAAACATTAACTTAATATATAATATAAAACGTGCTTGGTATATTTTGAAAAGCACTTCAATTAAATTGAATGCACTATTAATATAATATAATTAAAAGGAGCTCCACCAATAATAACAATAACTATAATATGTAATAAATATAATTAATATAAGTTATTATCTGTAAATACATTATATGAGTACTTTAGAGTTTTTCCACCCTGTGGTTTTAATACATGCAGTTCTCCTGTACACCAGCAGGGGGCAGCGAGGACTCCAGACACTTTAAAGAAACCCTAAATGAAGGTCAAACTCAAAGTCACACACACACACAGCTGGATGTGTGTGTGTGTGTGTGTGTGTGTGTGTGTGTGTGTGTGTGTGTGTGTGTGTGTGTGTGTGTGTGTGTGTGTGTGTGTGTGTGTGTGTGTGTGTGTGTGTGTGTGTGTGTGTGTGTGTGTGTGTGTGTGTGTGTGTGTGTGTGTGTGTGTGTGTGTGTGTGTGTGTGTGTGTGTGTGTGTGTGTGTGTGTGTGTGTGAGAGAGAGCAGCAGCAGCACTGCCTCTGTGTTAATATGCAGGAGAGACAGAAAGAGCTGAGATCAGCAGGAGGGGAGGAGATCCCCCCCCCCCCACACACACACACACACACACACACACACACACACACACACACACACACACACACACAAACACACACACACACACACACACACAGAGAGAGAGAGAGCAACCAACAATAAAGTAAAGAATCTGCTTTGATTTGAAAGGTTTTTCAGGTGATTATAAGTATATTATCACACACTCACCCTCTGTTTGAAACCAGAGCCCTCTGCTCTGATTGGTCAGCTGCTCTGCTCTGATTGGTCAGCTGTGGTGATCAGAATCAGGTTATTGACACTTGGTGTTAACAGGAACCTACATTCAGATAAAACAGAAAATAGAACCCTGATATCAAACTAGAGGTCCCTCAGCCAATCAGGACGATGTGTTGGAGCGCTGGCCAATCAGGACGATGTGTTGGAGCGCTGGCCAATCAGGAAGATGTGTTGGAGCGCTGGCCAATAGGAGAGCGTTCCATAGTGATGTCACTATAAATAATGTGTATTTTATATGTGGAATCAATCTAACAGCTAATGAACACATTTTGATCAGATTATAACATGTTTTTAAAATGTGTTGAATTAAATGTTATATCTTTGATTGAATTACATTATTATTAAAAACTATAAGAATTATTTGTAATGTTTAATTATAATAATACGAGTTATAATAAATGAAAACACATATTAATAAATTAGACTTTGTATCAGTGATGGAGGAAATACAAATAAATAACATGAATTAAAAAAACATGAAATAATAATGAGAGAGAGAGGAAGGGGGAGGGTCTCTCTCTCTCTCCTCTTTCCTCTTCTTCCTCTTCCTCTTCAGACCCGTAAAGCAGGCAGAGCAGAGACACCACAGAAGAAGAACAAGAAGAACAAGAGGTGGATTTAGTCGCGCTTTTCCTGCGTGTTTCCTGCGTGTTTCCTGCGTGTAATGATCGGTTCCTCCTGTCAGTGAGTGGATGTGAGGAGGACAGAGGACAGAGGATGGGAGAGTCCTGGTCCTCCAGGTGCCTCGCGCTCTGCCTCGCGCTGCACATAGGTGAGTCCGGACGGCTAACACCAGAGAAGAGCTGCAGAGAAACCCGTTATTTAGGAGGCTTTCAGGCTGAAAAACGGGGTTTTCTGCCGTTAAAATGAACATTTTTGAAGACAGGTGTATTTATAATAATCACTTAAAGAAGTCCTTTCAGTCGCGAGTTTTCATGTTAATTTTCTTATTTGTGCAAAAACAGGAAGAAATTGAGGCGAAATTAACGAACTTTAAGAATTTAAAGGAAATAAAAGGTGGAGGAAAATCCCCGCAGTCTCTTCAAAATTAGAGTTTAAATTCTAATCATTTAATTTCTGCAAAAACAAGAACATTTAGATTTCTAATGACATCAAATGATTATTATTGATGTTTTTTATGGTTTGTTTGAGATGTTTCCTGTCGATTTGGCTCGTAGTGAAGCAGCGGGGGCTTCAGTGTGTGTGTGTGTGTGTGTGTGTGTGTGTGTGTGTGTGTGTGTGTGTGTGTGTGTGTGTGTGTGTGTGTGTGTGTGTGTGTGTGTGTGTGTGTGTGTGTGTGTGTGTGTGTGTGTGTGTGTGTGTGTGTGTGTGTGTGCGCGCGTAACAAGGGGAACCCCCCCCTCTCTGCACCTCGGTTGTCCCATACTGGATTTGTTTAAAACATTTCAGAAACAATTAGTTATCTCTTTTTCGTATTAACATAAATAATAATAATAATATAGTTGTATTTATTTGTGTTAGATTAGAAGTGTTGTTATTGTCGTGACAGACTGCAGAGGGAGAGGAGGCGGGTTCAGATCACTGCTGAAGACTAACCGATGGAAGCACGATTTAATTTAAAGATTATTTTAAACGCTACTAATGTGCAACCGGAGCTTTGTCCCGGTGTGTGTCCCGGTGTGTGTCCCGGTGTGTGTGTGTGTGTGTGTGTGTGTGTGTGTGTGTGTGTGTGTGTGTGTGTGTGTGTGTGTGTGTGTGTGTGTGTGTGTGTGTGTGTCGGTTCTCCCGCCGCAGTGTGCGGAGCTGCAGCACCGACACACTGCTTTATTAAATAAATATCTTTATTAATATTATATTTTAATATCCGATATTTTTAAATTAGAAACGAAAAGAAACGAAAAACACAAAAACGCTAGGAAAAAAAACCCGGTTTCCTGCTTTAGTTTCCTGCGTGTGCACGGGAAAGCAGCCGTGCACACGCTTCGTGCACGACACATAATAAAAGCTGCATTATTTCTTTAGGTTTTGCATCAAAACATCAGGAGAAATGTAGGTTTTTAAAGGAGAGAAAATGATTTTACTGCATCGTGAGGAAACCCGTGGGACCCGTCTAATGTCTGGAGAGGAACCATACTGTGGGAAACAACAGAGAGATGATGTGCTGTTGCATAACTGTGGAGGAGGGTGTGTGTGTGTGTGTGTGTGTGTGTGTGTGTGTGTGTGTGTGTGTGTGTGTGTGTGTGTGTGTGTGTGTGTGTGTGTGTGTGTGTGTGTGTGTGTGTGTGTGTGTGTGTGTGTGTGTGTGTGTGTGTGTGTGTGTGTGTGTGTGTGTGTGTGTGTGTGTGTGTGTGTGTGTGTGTGAGAGAGAGAGAGATGCTGAATTATTCAGGCTGCAGAATCCTCCCCGGTGCTTTTGTTCGAGAGAGGAGCTTCAGGAGGGAGAGGAGAGGCTGAAACTGAAGAAGAGGAAGAGGATGATAATATAATCAGAGGATACATTAAATTAAATTAAATGTGTGTTTGAGGCTCGTTTTCTGTGTTTTTCGGTCACGTGTGAAATCAGAGAGAAAGAGGACAGAGCTATGGAGCAGATCGATCAGCCTCTCATGTTTCCTGAGAGGCTCGTGCTCTGAAGTTCATCATTAGCCTACAACATCCGGTGTGTGTGTTAATGTAATTATACAGTGTGTGTGTGTGTGTGTGTGTGTGTGTGTGTGTGTGTGTGTGTGTGTGTGTGTGTGTGTGTGTGTGTGTGTGTGTGTGTGTGTGTGTGTGTGTGTGTGTGTGTGTGTGATCAGAAAAAGGATCTGAAACCTGCAGATGATGAAACTGAGTGAACATGTTGAGATGAAGCTAAGAGAGATCCAAAATCAGCTGAAGGGTCATAGTTTACTTTGGAGGTAATTTGGAGCCGTTTTACGCGCGAAAAATAGTGGGTGTGTCTGCACGCTGCTAACTGTCTGCGTGCGTGTGCGTGTGCCTGTGCGTGTGTGTGTGTGTGTGTGTGTGTGTGTGTGTGTGTGTGTGTGTGTGTGTGTGTGTGTGTGTGTGTGTGTGTGTGTGCGTGCGTGGAGGTGGGGTGGATGAGTGCGAGCGTGCCTGCTGAAAGGCGTCCCCGATTAATGCGCGCGGCCTGGTTCGGCCTGGTTGTGACAAATATTTTAAAAAATGTATTAAAAACATACAATTGATAATTTTATCTTCAATAAATATTTCACATTAAATCTGTTTTTCACATTAAAGCTTAAAAAATAAGGAAAAAACAAAAAACGCTTAAAACACAAACTTTAGTTCATTTTTATTAAATATAGAATCATTTAAAAGAAGGAGGATTTATTAACGAGAAAGGGTTTCATGGTTTAGAGGGGGGGCTTCATGGTTTAGAGGGGCGGGGCTTCATGGTTTAGAGGGGCGGGGCTTCATGGTTTAAAGGGGGCGAGGCTTCATGGTTTGTTCTGTTAATTGTAAATAGATAAAGTGCTGCAGAGATGACGTAATGCAGCTCCTATGGGGGGGGGGGTGAAGGGTTAATGAGGACTTCATTACAGGAGATTTAAGAAACACAGAATGATACAAAACGAAATAACGGTTTCATTTTAGGATTTATTTTGTTTTATTTGAATAGAAGTCAAAGGCCTATATTTAAGTCATTAGACAGGTATGTGTGTGTGTGTGTGTGTGTGTGTGTGTGTGTGTGTGTGTGTGTGTGTGTGTGTGTGTGTGTGTGTGTGTGTGTGTGTGTGTGTCTTAGATATTAATAATAAGGTTTTTTATCTTTAATCACTTCCTGTAGATTTTCTAAATAAAAAGTGAACGCATCGAAAACAATAAATTGAGAGAAAACAGAAGCAGCATTTCAGTATTCCTGAATCCTCCTGTGTTTCATAAATAATCTTCAAGTCTGATTTATTTATTATAATGCAGTAAATGTGTGTTTGTTTGTGTTTGTGTATTTGTTTGCCTCCTGATCAGTGTGAGTTACCCGGGTTACCTAACTCAGGGCTCTGCAACCTTTTGGACCAAAAGAGCCATTTGGCCCCCACCAATGTGTTTAGTCTGGAGCCGAACACACACCTGATACCTGTGGTTACATCACAGACTAAAACTACCGTTTGTTTGCATTTATTATTTATGACATTATAAAACGGTTAATCTCTAGCAAGAAACAACGAACTCTTATAAGGAGAATCCAAACAATACACAGGCCGACTTTAAAACACATCACAGCCCTCGGGGAGTCCTCTGCACATTTGAAGAACAATAAAAATGGGCCCACTTTGAAATAAATAAAACATATAGCTGCACCCTAAAAAGAGTTAACTGATTGGATGATGACTGAGGCCCAATCCCAAACCACCCCCTCGACCCTCCGTGACGGAGTGAACTCCGTCCACACTCGCAGCTCAACGAGGTTCCCTCCATTAAGGGTTAGTAAATACAGCGGCAAGCTTTGGGACGGCCTCCCCTCTCTCCGGCAGAGACAGGAAATGCCGTAACTGTAACAACGGTTTCAAATCAGCATCTCTTTGACAAAAAATGTAAATGAATAACTAAAATAAAACTCCAAACATATTTCATTGTGTTACTTTTTTGTAAAGCTCTTTTAGTTTTAAACCTGATGTTTATAAGCTTCTTAGTTTTTGCAACAGTCTGTAAATATACACAACTTTATAATAGAATGCACACATTTACCTTTTTCTAGACTAAACACAGGAATGATCCTAAGTTAAAAACATATGAGGTTATCATGAGCTCGTTAACATCGCAGTTTATCAGTGGATGTTTGCTGGAACTGTTTGTACACAGCTTGTTTCCTGACGGACACACACAGCGTTGAGACCATAGAGGCTTCTCAATTCTTACATTTCCCCTCCTCGACTCCTATCCTCGAGACTTAGTCCCGCCCACAGGAGATGCGAGCGGATGACTGAGGAGGGGAACCGAGGAGAGAGGAGGGGAGCCGAGGAGAGAGGAGGGGAACCGAGGAGAGAGGAGGGGAACCGAGGAGAGAGGAGGGGAGCCGAGGAGAGAGGAGGGGAAACCGAGGAGAGAGGAGGGGAGCCGAGGAGAGAGGAGGGGAAACCGAGGAGAGAGGAGGGGAGCCGAGGAGAGAGGAGGGGAGCCGAGGAGAGAGGAGGGGAGCCGAGGAGAGAGGAGGGGAGCTGAGGAGAGAGGAGGGGAACCGAGGAGGGGAGGAGAGAGGAGGGGAACCGAGGAGAGAGGAGGGGAAGCAGCAGGCGGTTAGAGAAATGAGAACTCCTCTCCTCTGAGCGGTCATTTTAAAGAGACGTCCGTTAATGATGACAGGAGGCACAGCAGCCCTCTGTCTGATGGACAGATGAGTTCATGACCACACACACACACACACACACACACACACACACACACACACACACACACACACACACACACACACACACACACACACACACACACACACACACACACACACACACACACACACACACACACACACACACACACACACACACACACACACTGCTCTGCTTTCTGCACGGACCTCTCAGCTGTTCTCTCTGGAAACATGGCGTCGTGATGAGAGCAGTTAATAAAATAATATCCAGACGATGCATGCAGAGCTGTGATTGGCTGAGATCAGTCCGGCCGTGCGTCACGACTCTTTGAAACATCTCTGTTCCCGGAAATGCATCCACGAAGGAGCCGTGGAGACCCATCAGTGCATCCTCGGTTATAGCTCCTCCAGAGAGCCTCCTCTCTCCTCTCTCCTCTCTCCTCTCCCCTCTGCCCTCTCCTCTCTCCTCTCTCCTCGGTTAGAGCTCCTCCAGAGAGCCTCCTCTCTCCTCTCCTCTCTCCTCGGTTAGAGCTCCTCCAGAGAGCCTCCTCTCTCCTCTCCTCTCTCCTCTCTCCTCGGTTAGAGCTCCTCCAGAGAGCCTCCTCGATGCTCAATCCTCGGTCCTCGAAGTGCATTTAGAGAAATTAGATGTCCTTCAACATGGCGCGCTGAAATTCCTTTCCGGGTCACTACCGGAGGACCGAGGAGTCGAGGAGTCGAGGAGTCGAGGAGGGGGATTTTATGAAACGAGAAAGGGCCCGAGTCTGCATCGGTGCTGACTTGAGACAAGAGAGGTTTTTCAATACTCAAATTTCCCCTCCTCGACTCCTCGACTCCTCGGTCCTCCGGTAGTGACCCGGAAATGAATTTGACGCACGTCAATTTGCGTACACGTAACAGCACCGCGCGTTCATGACAGCATGGTACTGGATTTGTTATGATGGATTTTGATATTAACGAGGCGGCCGCGGCAATTAGCAGCTAGCGGCTAGCTAGTAATTAATGCTAATGTACACATCGATCGTTATGTAGTTTTATATCACGCTGATAACAGGATCTAGTGATATCCAAGCAACAGAGCTGCATTTAGCAGGAAACCTGTGTTCATGAAACCACTTGGTAATATATCAAAATGTATGTATTTTGAAGCCTGATCAATCCGTCGCCTGCAGCTGGTCCAAAATGCGGCCGCACGCCTTCTTACTGGGAAGAGACGTTATGACCACATCACACCCGTTTGGGCAGACCTTCATTGGCTTCCTGTCAGTTACAGGATCCAGTTCAAGTACTTACTTGTTGTTTTTAAATCATTGCATGGACTGGCACCACATTACCTGTCTGAGTTGTTGCACCGCCATGCTCCAGAGCATTGCGCTCAGCTCAGCAGAATATGTTGGTGGTTCCTCGGTGCAGGAAAAAAACCAGAGGTGACGGGCTTCCAGTGTTACAGCCTCCCAGACTGTGGGACAGCCTCCCAGACTGTGGGACAGCCTCCCAGACTGTGGGACAGCCTCCCAGACTGTGGGACCGCCTCCCAGACTGTGGGACCGCCTCCCAGACTGTGGGACAGCCTCCTAGCATATATCCGGACTGCTGAGTCTATTGAGCTCTTTGAATCTCTGCTAAAAACTCACCTCTTTGCACTGGATTGTAATACTAGTTGAACATTACATTTTTATATTTGTATGTGTTTTTTTGTTTGTTATATATGTATATATACAGTATATTTATATATATATATACACAGTATATATATATATAAATATATATATATGTATGTATATATATATATATATATATATATATATATATACATACATATATATATGTATATATATATATATATACAAAAATTATGCAACGATTTCCAGACCTCTCTTTCTCCATGTAAGTCAACGGGAAAGAGTGTTTCCGGGCCCAGCAACCTAAAGGAAGTGTAGTACCACCGTTTGGCCACCACGAATATTCTCATCAGAGTCCGGCGCACTTCCTGGGGGCTTGGCGCGAACGCGCAAACAGAGGGGTAGGGTGTAGGGGGGGATTTGG